>NW_017135999.1:0-406 GCF_001652005.2 Ceratina calcarata | reverse complement strand
GTGTTAAATACTGACTATCGTTCAATTATAGACACTTTATGTAGTACTTTATTTTACCTTTTTTAATGCCATTCGTGTTTTAGTTTCCAAGTTATCGTTGCATTCCAACAGTCGTCGTCGTTCTCTGGGAGTGTTCGTTGTTTCTCGCTATCATGTCCGTGACGGTCTTGTCCCAGGGGTTTGCTTCTTCGAAGAAGTCTACGATTTTCCTGATCTGTATGTTTCTGGCGTCCTCTTCCTCCATCAGGTCCGTCTCCAGCGTCTTTCGTCTCGCGTTCACGTGTTTGTCGCACCTGGTTAGGACGTGAATCGTAGTTTGCATCTCTTCCGGGTCGCATTCGCAGCTTCCGTTGGCCTTGATGCCGATCTTGTGTAGGTGGTAGTTTAGCGGGGCGTGTCCCGTCAG
>NW_017135998.1:5576-5832 GCF_001652005.2 Ceratina calcarata | reverse complement strand
TTATCAATTCGGAACAAAAAATTACTATATAAAATGTTAATTCGGCCCATTATAGTGTATGCAGCACCAGTGTGGTGTAGTATAGCCAAAATGCATATGAAAAAATTGCAAGTATTACAAAATAAATGTTTCAGAATGATATTGTCAGTTAACAGATATACGCCTGTACAATACTTGCATGAAGAATCAGAAATAGAATATATAAGTGATTATATTAAGAATCTAGGGGATAGATTTTATGCTAAACAGTTAGAGG
>NW_017135998.1:1553-3951 GCF_001652005.2 Ceratina calcarata | reverse complement strand
GTACTCGATACAATATTCTTTAATGAATGGTCAACTCTTGACTTAGAAGAGAATTCCTACTCCGGTTAACGCAGCGAAGTCGCGGGGAAAATCTATGTCTAAACTCACACGAATATTCTCAGCAGGGTGAGACAGCGTTTCCACGTTCTTAGAGTCTTAGTTCAGAATGATCCGAAGGGCTGTGGTCGAGCGCCCTTTTATACCCAAATGAGGCCCTTTTCCCGGGGTGGGGATGACCATATTTGGGCATTTTCTAAAAGCTTCCACGCTAGACTCGCCCCGTGAGTCACCCACGCAAGGGATGCGTACGTGACCGGCAGCGAACGTTCTGGGAACGCGCAGGGCCGTATACATATACAGGGCTGTATACGTAACATCTCCCCCTTTAGAAGAAACGTCGTTTATTACGACGCTTTCTCAAGCGGGACCAGAACGTTTGGTCCGGTTTACAGTGTCCGCATCCGAAAGGCATACGTCATTCATGCACTCGCCATGCACTCATGATACAAATAAAACTTTAAAAATGTAGAATATGCGGGGGTGAAGTCGGGGTACAATACTGGCAAAAATGTCATACTACGGGGTGTTGGTGGGCAATGGGCGATGGCTCGTTCCGTTGGTGTCCGGGGCTGGTCATCCTGTCCTCAATGTTATCGTTACCTTGGGTTTTGTGACGATGTGGCTCTGGTGCTAGGAAAATTTTTCCTCTTACGGGTCCCAGGCGGCCTCCTCAGCTTGGTTGATGAATGGATAGAACCCTATCGTATGCAGGGTTGTATTGATGCAAATTTTGGAGATTTTGCATTTTAATCCGTGTCCGAAGAGTCTTCTGATAAATATGCCCGTTTCAGCTTGTCCTCGTGTTTAGTTATTATTTTATTGGTGTCCGTTTGTAGAACGACGTTATGGTTGTTTGTCTTGTCTATTATTTTATATGGTCCGATGTAATGTGGATCGAATTTGTGTGTTCGAGGTTCCTTCTGTACGTAAACGTACTGTCATATTTTGAATTCCTTGGGTCTGGAGCGGCGATCGTAGTAACACTTGGAACGTTCTTTTGCTTCATTCAAATTTCCTGATGCTATCTTTCTGATTTCTGTTAATCTTGAAGTTAATTCCCTGACGTAGGAGTCGTAGGTTTGCAAGTCCTTGTTGTCAGAGAACGATGATGGTATCCGGGCTGGTCTTCCAAATATTAATTCGTACGGTGTATGTTTTGTTGCTTCATGTACGGACGTGTTATAGGAGAACATCGCGAACGAGATCAGCAAATCCCAATCCTCATAAGTATTCAGGTAATGTTTCAGGTACTCCGTAAGGACGATGTGACTTCGCTCCAAGGATCCGTTGGTTTGCGGACGGTAGCCTGAGGTTGATAATTGTTTAATCTTGAATATTTCGGCCAGGTGCGTCATGACTTTTCCCAGGAAGCTCGTTCCCTTGTCGGTCAATATAACACGGGGTGTTCCATAAATTGCGATGAAGTGCCTGGCAAAGGAATCGGCTATAGTTGTGGCTCTAATATTCGGAATTGCAACTGCTAAACAATATTTCGTTAAGTTGTCTTGCATCGTCAGTATGTATCTGTTGCCGCTGGGTGTTTCAGGTAGAGGTCCAATGGTGTCAAGTGCGATTTTATCGAACGGCTCTGCAGGTGTGTCTGTAATTAGCATTGGCTGGCGGGTTTTCAATCTTACGAGTTTTTGTTCCTGGCAGCTTTTGCATTTTTTAATATATTCCTGAATATCATTCCTCATTCCTGGCCATGAATATCGTGGGAATAAACGTCGGTAAGTTTTCGTTACCCCTTTGTGTCCTCCAATTAGGCTATCGTGAGCCTCTTCAATTAGTTGCGCACGGTCCTTTTCTGGCGGGGTGGTAAACAACGAGTCGTTGTCCTTGGGGTGGTCCGTTTCATCCGATGACTCGTCGAAGATAGCGATGGACTCGTACTGATGGACGGGTTGATTGTTTCCTACGGGTGGTGTCAGTGACGGCGTTACGTGGGGTGTTAGTGGCGCCTGGTCACTCAACGACGGTCTGAGCGGTGCAGGTAGACTGATATCGGGTGCAGGTGTTTCCAATACTATGATTTCTGGCTGGTTTTCCGCTTTCAATGTGGAATCGGCATTGTCCTCTTCAAATGAAATTAAGTCTCCTGCGATTGGTGGTCCGTCGTTCATTGTGTACGATAGAATCGATTTATTCAGGTTTGGCGAGTTGATCGGCGTTGATCGAGCTATTGGAATTAATTCCTCCTCCGGTTGTTCGTCTGGAAGATCCTTTTCGCGGTTGAGAGAAGGTAGCAATGATTTATTCTGCGGGGAATCACGTGTGTTGCGGTCTCTGATGCTCCTCGGTGGTTTCTTCTTAGTGATGATTGTGTCGCGGAGAGGTG
>NW_017135998.1:0-1402 GCF_001652005.2 Ceratina calcarata | reverse complement strand
GAATAAGATATTACCTCTAAGTGCGCAATTTCTGTAAGTAGGTTTTTTAGTTTTAATAGTTTTCCTACAACAAAGAATTATTATTACTAATGTATGTACCGCAGATGTTAAGAGAGAGTTTACCGAATGGAGGCAGCATTAAGCCATAATATTGTTACGAGGGAGAACCATGCCAAGGGCCCGACGGTTGATCGAGTCAGACGACTCAGTCGGGTGTGATTAGGGAAAGACAAAGACGCACAGACGGCCCTTATCTAACACTGTGTGTTAGCCTCGGTAGCTGTAGGACGTGGACGACTAGGGAGGGTCAGTCCCCTTTAGCCACTTATGTTTAGAGGATGTCGGATTGGCAGGTCACCTTCGTTGATACAATACTGGTAAAATGTCATACTACGGGGTGTTGGTGGGCAATGGGCGATGGCTCGTTCCGTTGGTGTCCGGGGCTGGTCGTCCTGTCCTCAATGTTGTCGTTACGTTGGGTTTTGTGTCGATGTGGTTCTAGTGCTAGGAAAATTTTTCCCCTTACAGGCCGAGACGGCCTCCTCAGCTTGGTTGATGAATGGATAGAACCCTATCGTATGCAGGGTTGTATTGATGCAAAGGGTCTAGCTGGATAAGGGGGTCAAATGTGCCCTTGAGCCGAATGAAGCGCCGTTTGCGCCATTCGATAGCATATTAAAAAAGAAACATTCACTCCAATTTTTAGCTCTATATCTCAACCAGGGGGGAAGTAATCGGGAAAATTAAAAAAATCCGTTTTTTGAGGTATTTCCTTACTTAACGCCTTGCGAAAAATCTGAGAAAATTCTGACATGTTCGTAATGTAGCTGGAGATGTCTGAGAATTTTTTCAGATTTTTCCCTTGCAAAATGTAGCCGTGAAANGTCCGGCAATCCATCGAAGAAACTTTCTCTTGCCTCTGTTTCCAATTTCTTCATGAGGCGTTCGTCATCTTCGCCGCATTCCTCCCGAGCGGCAATCCGCGTGATGTGCACTAGCTTGCTCGTTCGATTAATGTATTCTCGTAGCGATTCGTCCGAACGTATTTTAAGTCCACTGAGTTCACCGCGTAAAGCTGCTAAAGACCGACCCGGCACGAACCGTTTTTTAAGGTATTTAACGAATTCGGTTACTTTTTCGAATCTCTTGCCTTGCACGTACACTCTCGCCGGACCTTTCAACTTTGTCCGCACTATCGCCAGATATTCGGCGGTATTAACGCGAGACCGTTTTCGACTTGCTGCGCGAAATTCGACAAGGAGGAACTCTCAAAAGTCGGTATTGCGGCCGTAGCGGTTTGTAAATAACTACGTTGCGTTAAATACGCCATCGAGTACGTTAGATTACCCATTTGCTCAGGCGTAAGCGTAGTGTTCGCTGTCGGAATAGATCCAGTTGCCAT
>NW_017135997.1:0-406 GCF_001652005.2 Ceratina calcarata | reverse complement strand
GTGGCTGCCGCTCATTAAGGGACCACATTCAAAGAGTCGAGTTACAATTCGTTTCTTTCACTTGACAATTTCAAAGGCGTCTTCTCTCGAGTTGCATTATCAAATCATTAATCATGAAAACGTCTGCGAAAAAAGTTCTCAATGTTTCAATCGAAGCAATATGCAATCGTTCATCAAATGTATTGTATAATCCTTTAAAGTCTTATGGCTTGTGAAAGTTTCACGATGAGAAATGAAAACACCGGATTATACGAGCACGGAACGCGAAATTCTTTATTTTTTTTTTTTTGGATGCCTCCTGGTGAAGCGGCGCATGATTCAGGCGCTTTCGAGCTTCGGTAAACGCGAAATTACTTAAGGATGTATTGGCTATACAGTTAATCCCAAAAGTTTATGTACCTTAGAA
>NW_017135996.1:0-406 GCF_001652005.2 Ceratina calcarata | reverse complement strand
GGCAATTGTACTCGCGGGTTATACGCTCCCGCGCGTTGTACTACACTGCAAACTAATTTTTCAAATGAAACTAAAATTGTTCAATATGAAGACGTAAGTACGTTTTAGTTAATTGATAATAATTATTTATAACTAATATTTAATTATTATTTATAACTTTATTCAAACAGCTTAGCGCAACAGCAACAGCAGCAGACAACAATAGAAGGAAACAAAGGAAGAAATGAAAACATGCCGACGAACGGCGAGGACGGCGGGCAGCCGCAGATCGACGTGAGTAAACAATTGAAAAAACAATTGAAGGATATAAAACAGAAAGATTTACGAGCCAAAAGATGCGGAATTCATTTCCGTAACAAGAGCCGTAATCCGAAGACTGCCGACGAATTTTGGAACCAGCAGGGAT
>NW_017135995.1:0-406 GCF_001652005.2 Ceratina calcarata | reverse complement strand
GCAAAAGTATCACTGCATATGATTATCTAGGATTCAGTATAATTCAATGGATTCGTTTGGATTACTGGGAACTTTTGTACGGCAGTATACCGAGGGAATCCTGGTTCCGTTAAGCGGCGCAAACTGTATTATTACGCCGATTGCTTACTTATGCCTTCGTTCCTCCCGGCCGCGTCTCGCTGCCCGTGGATTAAATACGAAGGAGGAACGTGGACGACGCACACCGATTTCCAGGAAATTCACTTTCACCGGACCTTGTCCGCGAGTGTTTCTCGAGTGACTAGCGCCATTAGTTTCTTTGTCGAGTCAGACCAGGCTCATTGCCAGGAATTTTGAAATATATTCATAATAGTCTATCCACCAACAATAAACAACAATAAAACAATAGAATGATTATTATCAAAAT
>NW_017135994.1:0-406 GCF_001652005.2 Ceratina calcarata | reverse complement strand
AGAAACGTTCACGAGGTTCGATTGGATGTTCGTTCTTCTTCAAACGCTCATCGTGTTGTATAGACCCGATATTGCCGATCCCGAAAACAGGGTGAGACCGACACCTCCACCCAGTTTACGAAGGACTTATGATTTTATCATAATCGGGGGTGGCTCCGCGGGTTCCGTGTTGGCCAACCGATTATCCGAAAACGAAAAATGGTCAGTGTTGCTACTCGAAGCTGGAACGAACGAACCTGATGCCACTGATGCACCACTGTCGGTGATGACAGCACAGGACAGTTCATTCGCGTGGCATTTCAAAACATTTCCATCGGATAACTATTGCAAAGCGATGGAGAATCATCAATGCCCATGGCCTCGTGGCAAGGTATCTTTCTTTTGGATGGAGAAACTATATGGTAAT
>NW_017135993.1:0-406 GCF_001652005.2 Ceratina calcarata | reverse complement strand
ATTTCGTCGTCCAACGTCCTGGGATGACGATGATTAATGCCGATGCCCGCGGTGTCGTGCTGAGATGCTCTGCGAACGAGGAATTCGTCGACGTCCTTGGCAATTTCGGCAAGGGAAACGGCCGACTCGAAGTTCCTCCACGCCTTCACGGCGGTGATGATTTTATTAGTCGATGCGTGCTTATGCATGAAGTGGACAACCGAAACACGGCGAACCCATGTATCTAGCCGGCCGGCTTGTTGCGTCGTCCACGTGGTCAGACCCGTCTTCAATTTTTGTGTGAACTATCGTGAATTCGATTCCTCCAGAGCGTCGATGATGATCGTGTTCGTCGCCCTCGGATCACGTCGAGGTCACCAAATTTATGTGGGGTCACCAGAGGCTTGTGGCCTCAAACTTCCTCTCT
>NW_017135992.1:0-406 GCF_001652005.2 Ceratina calcarata | reverse complement strand
TTATAATATGCTTTACCATTACGAAAAAAGATGAAAAGCAGTATAGTCAATTCGCCATCTAAACGAACTTTTTAGCGAGGGAATAATTAGCTAAAGACAATGTCAGGAGTAGTTTGCCTGCTTAAAATCAGGTAATGCCAGCTAGGTGAACAATCCAGGAAGAGATCGACCATCGGACTTCAATGATCAGACACTTCTGGCAGAAGAATCTCGTCACTGGAGACGAATAATGCCTACCTTCTAAAAACGTCAAAAGAAAAAAGGACGTTCACTGTAAGAAGACAATGTGGTGTATTTAATGGGACAGAAATAAAATCATCTATTGGGAAATCATTTTAAACGGCATTTTGTTATTGATGGAATGAAGGTGATAAGCGTCAACAAAAATGAAATGAAAAATAAATTT
>NW_017135991.1:0-406 GCF_001652005.2 Ceratina calcarata | reverse complement strand
GTAATTCGTGTCACGTTTCATTGGTATAATATTTATACCAGATTTGGGTACTATAAAAATATGACGAATCTGGTCACTTCTATCAATTCCCAAAAAATTCGTGTGACTCTCCCTCGATGCATTGAACCATGACAAAGCTCGATCGGCTGGTTCACGGATGAGAGAATCGAGAATCGAAATCGAACTGGCCTTCTTTCCTCCTTCCGAAGCTGAAGGAGACCCCAGTAATCCTCAGATTCGAAGAAGGTAAATAATACCGAGGTGGACGTCAGCCAGACGCTGGGGTGAGATCACCTCACGTCCGGGAAATATATGAAACCACCCCCTCCTACCCTCTGTCACAGAATTCTATGATTTTCCCTTCTATCTTACCATTATTCCACGTTTTCGGTCAAATTCAGAAATA
>NW_017135990.1:0-406 GCF_001652005.2 Ceratina calcarata | reverse complement strand
GTATACGAGTTTCCAATGGACATAAGAAATAGAGTATCCAATGTATTAATCATTTTGTTGTAAGAGATATCGAAAAATATTTTCAAGGAATTTTTGTCATTCTTTTACATACTGATAGAAAGAATATAACTTTCAAATTCATTTTCTTTCTCTCAACTGCCTAGTTCCAAGTCTCCTATTGCGGGTGTTTGGACTATTTCTCACATGTCTATGCTATTGGCCTGCAACTGAGATATACAGAGTGATTTAACGTTTGCAACCCAAATATCTTTGTTGTTTTTAAAGATATGTCAAATGTTTTAAGAATAAGGTTGAATGGTTCAGTGGAGCTCACAGAATACCAAAATTATTTCTATGTTTATGTCATTTTTTTTAGAGATAAGAAGGTCACCTTCATTTATTTAAA
>NW_017135989.1:0-406 GCF_001652005.2 Ceratina calcarata | reverse complement strand
TTTTATGTATCCACACAATGAATTCTTAATTCATATTCGCAATTCTTGTAATTTGTAACTCAGTTACATGTTGATTACAGAAGATGTTGTTTTCTTGTAAATCGTGATTGACACGACGATTGACTTCTATGAGAGTTCAATTCGCGGATGCTTTGATGAAGAATTATCAAGAGGAATTGTTCCAACCGTGGGAACGTGAAATTGAAATTGGGGCTACCAGCATTGACCTCTTCATTGTGCGCACTCCCACTTCTCGCTTCGAAACCCTTTATTCTTAATACAAGTCCTTTTTACTCCTATTAACGTCATGTACTTGAGAGAAACTGTTCAATGAGAAACGATATAATTTTGCATTTATGAACAGACTTCTAATTATTACTATTATTATTATTGAATTTTTATGATT
>NW_017135988.1:0-406 GCF_001652005.2 Ceratina calcarata | reverse complement strand
CAGTGATAACCTTTGACATTTCGCTTGCTAACAGTCGGCTGACGCTTGCTTCTCGCTATTAATTCCATCCGAGGCTGCGGATGCGACCGCGCGAATAAATACCAAGCGGTTTTGCAGAAAACGAAAGTTATCGCTACGGGACGAAACGGGAATCATTTAGGATTCCGAATGCAATTTTTTATGAAACCGTTTGCATAACAGGTCGTCTGAATACCTTTTTTTTTTTAATCCACCTTCCAAGAACCGCTTGACCCGGAGAGAAATCTTTCCACAGGGACTTTCTATGGGGCCATGATAATGGCAACAGTACACAGGTTTCACTTGTCTACAAGATAAGAATAACTAAAAATTAATTAGGAAATCTAGAAGACAATCCTGATTTCCAAAAGGCTCCTCAGTGACACCT
>NW_017135987.1:3612-4634 GCF_001652005.2 Ceratina calcarata | reverse complement strand
GACTTAGGCCACTTTCAAAATAAGCAGTTCATAGTTCATATTATTGATTTACATTTTATAGACAAGCTTTATTGCATACTTTACGAATCAATGAAAAATTCACAATTTTTAATTAAAAACCTGTGTTTTCTACGAAAATTACATCTTGCGTGAATTTTGGGACACCCTATAGAACACTAGACAGTGGATTCCTAAGAGGCGTTTGTATAAACTTTTGTACGGGAACAGAATTTTGTAGAGAACAATCGGAGGGTTCGTCGACCTCTGAAAATTGAATATTGCTCAGGATAAGAGGGTAGTCCACTAATAGACCCTTATCTGTCCCTCGAGTCCGCGTGAAATTCCAAACATTCGGTGTGAATTCTTCGGCTACGTGCGCACCCGTGAAAAGCCTGATAACATATCAGCCGACACAAATTTTCAGACAATCCCGCTATCTGACCGAGTACGTGACTGCTGTCCCTGCAAAAAGTTTCCTATCTGCCCTTTCAACCCCTCCAGACTTTTTCCACAGAAATTTCCTTATCTACTCCTCCCCCTCCTCCTCGCACTCGATCTCCTGTAGCGTCCAGAATTCAGCCATTCCGTTGTGCATTTGCACACCCAGAAACTGTATCCCACGTTTATTAAATTGGTCAACTGCTGAGCGAAACATATTTACAAACGAAACCTGAAATTATTGACAGTTTCAAAAATTTTAATCAAGATTCCTTTTATTATTTTTGTTTTATAAAAATAATCATTTGATATTCTGTAGAATTCCGTAACGTCAAAAGGAAATATTCATTGAGATTTCATTTATCGTTCAGAAATAACGATCCAATTATTCTGTGTACGAATGTACAAAGAACTTCAAGTTAAAACGTTTAATTCAATTGCAAATGCAATGAAGTATGAAATATTTCTTTTAGTTTTTAATTATAATGATTCAGTCTTTTGTGGATTTATCGTATTATTAATTATTGATTAATATCTGGCTTATTATAGCTATTGATAAATAATAATAATAATAATTATTATTT
>NW_017135987.1:1249-2724 GCF_001652005.2 Ceratina calcarata | reverse complement strand
AGTTCTTTATGGTTCCTAGGATTGTAAGAAGTAAAGATAGTATAGTAAGAAGTGTAG
This sequence comes from Ceratina calcarata, assembly GCF_001652005.2. Classification (NCBI taxonomy): domain Eukaryota; kingdom Metazoa; phylum Arthropoda; class Insecta; order Hymenoptera; family Apidae; genus Ceratina; species Ceratina calcarata. Next base: position 2,667 of record NW_017135987.1, on the reverse strand, counting down.
TAAGCAATGTAATGATAGAGTAAGTTTTTTCGTATCATACTTATTACTCCATACTCTATATTGGTTTCCATACCAAAAACAAAATATATTTATATAATATAATACATTTTATTATTGACTATCCTTAAAACAGGAATCGAATTCTAAACTAAGTAGAATTGTTTTCAATTTGGGAATCAAAAGAAGGTTTTGATGCTTGTGTATAGGATAAGCATACAAAAATTGGATTCTATAACCATCCTCATTACACATTATCCTCCTCCTCAATCAAATCAAAAAGTGGAAATTACAAGCTAATCATAGGACAAGCATGTCAGCATGATTGATTTTATAATAAACCATGCAGTAGACAATCCCTTTACATATTTTTAATGTAACTTATGTAAAACAAACTATAGCACTGACAAGACATCCTGTCNCTTTAAATACCAAGATCCTGAATTTATTAATAATTCACAAAATGAGAATGATCGTTCAACTATTGATAATTCCAATTGTACGACGACTCTGATATTCCATTCTCTCATTGAAGAAGAATAAAAAAACAACAGAACGTTTGCGTCGAAATCCCGGCAGTGTGCTAGCAATTTCCGTTGACAATAGAGAAATAAAAACTGTGTCGGGAACAAAGGTGTTGAGCGAGCGTGGACGGAAACAAAACGCATGCTCGCGTATGCGCGCTGATCGAATTAACTAAAACCCTTGGCCATTCTGTCCGGCGGGCAACAATACGAGCGGCGAGGGTGGCTTAATTCGGCGAGGTGAACGGAAATAACGCGGCTTTATGGGAGTTTATCGATCAGCCGCCGGCAAGATTAATGAGTTACTCTCATTCAACGTACCAACCAATTATTCCCCATTCGGCTAGAAGCCTCTGCCAGCCTCGAATCCTATTTCTCCGTTCAGCCCTGAATGTTCGACACGCCAAAACTCTAAACCCTGCATACATTAACGTGTCAGCCGCACGAATTAATTTCCTTACGATCTCTTTGAAATTTTATATCTACAGTACAGAACAGAATATGTACAGGGTGTTTCGTAAATGGTGGACAAAACTTTAGGAATATATTCCTAATGCTTAGAAAAGACAAAAAGGTTATACTAATATAGGTTAGAAAATTATTAGTTTCTGAGTTATTAAAGTTTTTGTGCCACAATTCTTGTCACATCGTCTGTACAGGGTGTACCAGAAAAAGTGTTAGAGTCGAAAAGGGGTGATTCTGGAGGTGTTTCTGAACAACAATTCCCTTTGGTAAAATGCAAAGTGAGCAATGGTTTTTGAATTATTAAGCTCAGCCACGGGAGTGGCGAATCGGACTGTGACACTCGGCCATTGGTCAGCGCGGGCCCTACGCGTGCTCTCATTCGTCAGTGTTTTTCGTTAATAATTTAAAACAAACAATAAGAAAACTATGCCT
>NW_017135987.1:0-668 GCF_001652005.2 Ceratina calcarata | reverse complement strand
CCCCTTTTCGGCTCTAACACTTTTTCTGGGACATCAAATCAATTTGTTAAACTCGAACTAAAAATAAATCTAAATTTAGATTTAAGGAATAAGCCCCAAAAAATTACTAAAAAGGATTTCTTCTAAAAATGATGATTACGGTTTGTTTACAAGAGTAACATAAAAGATGTTATTAGCTCGGAATTTTTCTGAAGGGTGTAAATTACCGTTGAACGAAGTTGTGTCCCTTGGAAAGTTAACGTAGCGGTTACCTTATCCTTTGAGGGGCTGCTAGGAAGAAATTGTGGTTGGGGGAAAATGCGATTAAACGGGCTTATTGGATTGTTGCGCACAGATGAGCAGAGGATCGGAAGTCGGGGTCGGGGTCGGGCTGACAACCGGAAGGGAAGCCGTGCAGGAAGCGAGCGTAAACACGTCGATAACCCAGCCACCGAGGAAGTGCGCGCTATGCCGTTTTTTGAAGTCCCTCTGCGCCTCACATCGATTCAAAAATTTACAGGTAAACCTCCATCACTCCCACCGACTGAAATATCATTCTCAAAACAATACTCCTGTTACCAAACCGGATACATGTGAATTTTTATAAAGGGTGAATATTGTAACACGACGTCGAATAAAGGCCTGTTCCCATTACCGTAGCCGTAGTGAGAATACTACGTGGAAGGGGG
>NW_017135986.1:0-5406 GCF_001652005.2 Ceratina calcarata | reverse complement strand
ATAATAACTGGGATTAATTGACGAATTCTTCTTCAGATAAGCTTCCACTTTTCTAATCAGTGATACTGATTTCTTTTATTAATAGAAAGTACAGCATTTAGGTTTATTTATTTGCATCGTAGCGACTGTCAGAGTCTAAAGAGATAATGATCGTTCCTGGGAGGGAAAGCTAGAACATAATACGGCAAGATTCCCCTGGGAGGAGGCTGCATCCTTGCGAACCTGGTCGAACAAAAGAATCTCTCAGCGGGGTATTCCCTAGGAACGGGTACGCGATTCGCAGATCCGCTCGATAGCTACCCGCTTTCGATGTAACGGATCAGTGAAAATAATTTCTACTATGAATCACGTTAGTTCTATACAGAATCTTTATCGACTACCATACTCTAATCAAGAGGACATACATTCTTAATTGCACAATCAATTTTAATTCTAATTTACATTTGTTTGTAACGAAGTAAAAATATTTGAGATGTAAAAACTGAATCGGATGGGTGACGACACGACACCCGGTACCTGCAACCCCTGCGTTTCGTCACCCTAGAATCGTCTTTCCAGACGAACGCCTAGCCAGAATGAAAATCGTTCGAATGTGATAATGCGAATGTCCCTCCTCTCGAGATCACCGGCTACCGAAACGAGAAATGCTAATGAGCTGCTAATAGTTTTAATTCCGTCCCATACGTCCTTTAAAAAAAAAAAACTGGTCACGTCTCCCGCAGGTTTTTAGTAACGCAAAATGTGACAAAAGAGAGATTTTCGTTCGGGTGCGAAAATCTGGCGGACGCAACACTTGCCTGGTTTTCAGGAAAGTGTAAAAAAAAGTGTGCGTTACAATTGCTTGGGGCAGCTGCATGGGGGCAAACGTGGAGCTCGAATTTCTGCTGGAGTGGCTCGATTTAATTGAAAGTGGATACAACATTTCGTGTCCTCGACTCAATCGACCTAATGTATATAATATATAACGTTTTTATAATGTAAAAGAAAACGTGAAACGTGAATGAGAGTTGAAACAATGAACTGGTGTGACGTTTGCGACCCCAATAAATTTTGCGAGTCCCAGCGGCACGGAAAACAAACCGGCCACCCATGGACGATCGGTGGTGCATTATCTCTGGGCTGTCACGGGTTCAGAGGATTACACGTCGATTACGAGGCTCAATTTTAAACTGGCCGTTCCCTTCCAACCCTTTGCGGGTTACTCCATGGTTTTACAATCAGTCACCCGTGCTGTGACACCGAAAGAAGGGGGTCGTTTCCTTTCCGAAAAGCGGATTACGATCCTCGTTCAGGTTTTCTTTTCTCTCCGTCGCGCTGTCCTGCGACCCGTGATCGATGACCTGACCTGAAATCATGGTTCGCTACAATCAAGGAACGCTTGTTAAGTCCAGGGAAAATCATACATGAGAGACAAGAAAGGTCACACAAGTCAAGGTTACAAGGAACATAAGTCGAGCATATATATTTAGAACAATTTTATTGGGGAAATGTATGATTTAGTTTAAAAAATGGAGTCTGTTTCATATAAAATGTCCCCTTGTGTCTTTCATCCCCTTGAGGACACACAGAGAAAGGTAGTCAGCTAAACAATAAATAATGGTCGAATCGTTTCTGACTCTTCATTTTTTCTCAAACCCTTTGCAACAGTTTCGCATGTCACTGTTTACTACCGTGCCACCCCTTCTGGCGTCGCTGGGCGTGGTGCCATTTTCAAAGGGTGCTACCACCGGTTTTTGGAAATCGAACAACCGCCACAGCTTCACGGTTCTATTTACTTTTTCTCTTTATGTACACTGGATCCTAAAGAATCACAATTGAAAAAAATCATCTTCTCTCAAAGTGCAGAGTTGCAATCTGGACAGTGTCCTGATTGGCTAGCACAAATCTTCTATTTCACTGAAAACTAATTATTAAATCTAACCTAACTTCAGCTGAATTAACCTAATTATCATGGCAAGTATTGTCAGGATTCTAGAAAATCTCGTTATAGCAAAATTTGTGACAATGACTATAGTTGTATCAGATTTATAATAAAACCGAAGGTCTCGCTATGCGAACGAGGCATTAGTCGTAGCTTTGGAAAGTACTTGATGCGTACTGGGTACTTTGAAATTTCGTAGACCCCTTCTTCAATGTGCGAGCTGGCATAGGTGCCCCCGGGTTTTTTTTTTTCCACTATGAATGATGATGTATGGATGTTGGCTGGGCGCTAGGGGCTCGGTAAAGGGTTCTATTGTTGCACACCCCCCTTCGAGGAGAGCCAGGCCCCACTCTCTCGCGGGACGGCAGTGAAATATCGCCGTCGAGCTGCAAACTGCGTTCGGCAAGCTGTATACTGTTAATTTTATGCCGGATTTTTTCAGGTCCACTCCATCCCACCCCTGTCGCTGGGAATCGTTACTGGCATTCTTTTTTTTTCTCCGTTGAATCGATATTCAAGTATTGGCGATTAAATAATTGCGGAGTTAGATCGATAGACATTTTATTTAAAATCAGCAATCAGTTGCCAACCCAATATAAGTAAAATCGAGAGGCTGAGGCGAGAATTTGATATCAGGGGAAGAACAATGACGGACCGCAATTAATGGTGGCTGTAATCGGACACGCGTCCCGACGAGACATGCAAATCCGATCGGACACGGTTTTAGAAATTCGCCTCGGCCCTCCGCGCGCGCCAACAATGCGTGACTCCATCGACAATAGGAAATAATAAACCGTGATAAACAGCCGGGCAAATACGTACGACAATCGCGGATCTCCTTCCCCTTTTCGCGCGCCTCCCTATTGCACATCTTACAGCTCGCTCTTCCAGGTGGACCGATTCATATTCCCGAACAAATACGCCCGGGCAAATACTGCCGGGATGCCGAGCAAATAACGGCGTTAATTTCGTCGGAGGGTTTAGATTTCCAACGATCGTTTTGAATATCAATCAGCCCGGCTAAGTCGGGATAGAAAAATGATTGGGAATTCTTACGCCATTTCATAGGGGGGGCTTTTGCTATGAAATCAGCTACGAATGAGGAAGTTCTCGGTGCAAACGAGATAAACTGTATTATCTTGGAGCCACTCGATGCACCCTTGGCGACATCAAAGGATCGAGGGTGCCGATCGATAACGTGATAACCCCGCTTCGCTTGTAACTCATCTAAGGACACTCCCTTTGATGCAATGCAGATCCAATTTTTATTCTTTTGCGGCCTCCAATTGCGACGGCAAACCTCGTTTCTGGTATATTTATGTGATCCCCTAAAAATAATCCAGGGGGGAATATTTCTGTTCCAAGATCGATCAAGATACTTAAGATAATTTCAGATGTTTCATTGCTGAAAATCTGTTGAGGATAGGAAATTGTAGAACAAATCCGTTGCTACGAAAGCAATTGCGTTCGATGCGCCATTAGATAACGGAGACAATGGAGTGATAGCTGGAGTGCAAACATAATAGTAATGGCCAGGATACGGGGAGATTCAGATCTCCCGTTGCACCGTCCACGTTTATGGTGCCCCGCACACAGAAGAGGTCTGGCGTCAACGTCAAAAGGCGTTATTCGCTTCAACAAGCTCACCTGGTATCGTCGAGGAAGGTATCTGATTGTGTTCGACCCGGACGAGATTCAGAGCAGTTTCTAATGTGCCCTTTTTGTTTATTCAACCCTTTCAAAAACCCACAACGGTTACTGTTTCTCTATGTTACAAGAATTTTTTTATAAGCCCTTTTGTATTAGCTTTTCAATGTATGGAGTCTTCAAGTACTAATCAGTATTTAATAATAATCTGAAGCATGGAGTTTAAAAAGTTACCAAAAATGATCTAAATCTTAGGCGGTCACACTCACATTATTGTAATCCATATCCACAGTCACTCCAAAAGTCACGCTTTTTAAGGGGCCTTAAATAATAATACATATATACTTATTTCTTTTGAGGGTAGACATGTTTGTGTGAATTATTCTTATGGGAGTGTACGTGATTTATTCAAATGAAGCATGATTTGGTTTTGGATGATCGTGGAATAGGAACGAGGTGTTCCTATGTGAGGCAGTCGTTGGGACGTTGAAGAGGCAGCACTAATCAAAAGTGGTCCACGGAGACAGATTGAGGGGCGTGCTGAAATAAATCAGACCTTTGTTTTACGGCTTTAAAACGGCCGTTGGGGGTTTCAGAGCGGCGAGGTTACGTCCATTCATTAGAAACACCCCAGCTGCGAGATCGAAAGAGATTTCGCTTGCTCGTTCATTCGAATACTAAATAATCGACCTACTCCAATGCGAATTTCATCTCCGCATCCCCGAAATACTCAACGATGTCTTAGAATATTTCTATTCTATTTTTTTCTACCTAGAGTTTACATTTTGTATTTACGTACGTATCTGAAGTGAAAATTAATCAGCAAAAAATTGTTTTATGTGTATTGAATATGTTTCTTAATTCCTCAGACATTGTTATGTAATTATGTCACGTATCTGTAATGAACGAGATAACCGNAATTGTTTAGGGTTTTGCATGGTGTTGGACGTGGTGGACGAACGGGGGTTGGCAGACATAGACATAAAATGGGGTGATCCCATGGAATGCCATTTCCCATTGATTCATGGAATGAAACCGATGCCATTACCATGGATGATTTTAATTTTCACTGTAATGTGGATGGGAGCTTTTGGAATCATGCTGGGTCTACGATTCAAACTATCTTGCGCCTGTTTCGCTATCCCATATTGGTACATCTTTCTACTGGATAAGAGCTACTGGAACAACCATAGTTATTTATATGGGATCGTTGCTGTTCTACTCTGGGGTACGGAGGCTGACAAGTACTTGTGAGTTTGAATGGAAATCTGAATGGGGAAACTGGCTCGTGATCGGAGACGTGAGTCAGCGTCATTATAAATTTTTATTAGAAATTCTACCTCTCAAAGGAATTATTAATATAGAGAATATGGAAAATTACTAGAATATCACTTGGGCTGATATTTCAAGCAATTTAGATTCAGTTTTTAGTTCTATCGAGTTCTGGTGATGTTTGATTTACTGCTAGGGATGTTAAATAGCTCATTAATAGGAGATACTGTTACATATTTGTAACAAGAGACACTGTTACACATTTGTAACAGACGACATAATAATAATAATTTTTAATATAAAATACAAAACACTGTCACTGATGTAATGGAAGACACAGTTACAGATGTTACAGAGGACACTGTTACAGATGCTACAAATGTATCAGAAATGCATAATCGTATAATAATAAAATAAGAATTGATTACTATAACAAAATGAGCTAATAATAAATTGATGAATCGCAGTGGATTGGATGCGAGGAGGTCACAAGATGCCACAGTACCATTTTGGAACTACTTCATACTAAGATTCCAATTCTTCGCGCTCTACTTCCTAGCAGGATT
>NW_017135985.1:203327-218698 GCF_001652005.2 Ceratina calcarata | reverse complement strand
GTTACAATGAAATATGCTCACCTCTTCTGTCCCGGCGCGATGCGTGCTCTTTTCGTATTTTTCACCCCTGAGAGCGAAGTTCGTGAAGAAGTCAATGATACCTAGACGGTTGTAATTCGGTTAAACTACGATTGCTCAATTTGGCAATATCAATAGTACCTATATAGGTAATTAGTATCTTTAAACGTTTCGATTTAGAATATTTACTTTGTATTGTTTTTTTTTTATTAATTGTCTAACAGGATTCAACAGGGAGGATAAATTACTTTTTAAGTATATATGGCGAGTTTAAAGACCGGCTGACGACATTTGCACTTGGTAACTTCCAGCGAGGCTGTAGATGTCAGAGCCTGAGCATCTGTGATGAGCAGGAAAGCCGTGCGAGGGTGGAACAGCCTGACAGCAAGCTGACAGTCAGATTTGTACATTTTAAGTACCGAGTCCTCTCCCTTCAGTCCCCTATTTCGCGCGATAAATAAGGCTGTAACTTCGCTGGCGAGAGTGATAATTAAATTGAGACCTTTCAGGCGTCAGTGGTTTTTTCCTCCCCGAATAAAAATGAATTGCTGCGAAGTAGTGAAGTTACTAAACAGCAGAGATGTTGTCCTTACGTAGTAGTCACATTGCGATAATTCAGGGGGATTATTTTTAAGAAGAAAGATTTGAGCTCTAAAAACTATCTTCACGTAAAATTAGGCTCTTTAGAAATTCTATTCACCCAGAAAAAGGAGTTGAATTTTGTAAATGAATCTTTTTCAAGAATACTACAGAAGATGGATCTTATTGAAAGCAATTTCTAAAGAATGACGATAGTCACTACGGAACAATAAGTCGACTGTGGAATCGTCGTCATTTAAAGAGAGCACGACCGACAATATCCTTAACTCCGGTACTCGCGTCGGCGGATCACGTTCGCCCGGGTTAGGACCGAGGGTGGCCAGTAAAAATAAAGGAAATTTATTCGCGTAATTTAAGTGGGTGTCGGGGCAGGAGCGTGTGCTTCGGAGGTTGACCCGACCTCGAATAGACAGGAGCACCGATGCCGGACCCACCAACGCGACCCGACGCGGGGTTGCCCCATTCCCGTGGAGAGTAGCAATATAGTTTCCCTAATGGCGCTTAAAAAAATTTTAAAAAGACGATATTAAGAGTGTGACTACGGGTGGGAAAGAAAGAAGCCAAGGAAGAAACTCGACCGGTAGAGAGGCTTGGCTGGGAACCGGTGAACAAGGAGGAAAGTACATGGACGAGGGATGAGACCAGGTTTCATTGAGGGTGGGGGATAAGTCGAGAGACGTACTCTCCGAGGGGGTAGTACGAGCCTGGTTAATCGCCGTAAGACAACCGGAGAAATGAGCGAACAGTAACACGGGATTCAGCCAGTTCCTTCTTCTCACTCCATGAGGACCGAGAGGGGTGGTTAGGGCGGAATTTAAAGGAGTGTCGAGTGTCGGATGCGAGAGGGGACGAAGGGGGGGCAGGAAAGAAAAAACGCGAAGAAATTAAAGATGAACCTTCACGTGAAATGGGGCGTGAGTTTATAAGGACCCTCCGTTTTCGAGACACCCGCGCTACTTCCTTTTACGTTCATACTAACGGGGCGCCCCGCGCCGAGTGTCATCTCGTCGGTTCGATCGAGCCTACTCGGAGATAAAGTACGTTTATATTGTACACAGAGTGGCTCTATACACTCTACGCACGATTACACCGAAAGTCAAATAAAAATTCAAATTATGTATAAGACAAGAAGTAGTCGTACATGAATCATTTTCATAATGTTTATATATATACTATTTTAATATTAAAAATTATTTTCACTTATTATATATTTTAATTATTTAATACTACAATTGAACAAAGCTTCGTCTCTTTCGTTAATTTAGTACATATCTCAAAAGTAGTAATGAATTTTTATCCCAATTATTTCCAATTAAACAAAACGATAATTAGCAATTTTGACATTAAATTTCAGAAATAAATACAGTTATTTAAATGCGAGACAACGCTTAATTCCAATCAGATTGTTTGAATTCCTGCTACCCTTCGGTATACTAGTGTTTGTCACTAAGACTGGTCCAGAAACAGCGTTGGTGGAGGTTCCTTCTGAATACAAAATATCAATCAGCTTTAGGGGAGGATCGGGCGAGAAAAATATTCGGTAATTACGACAAGCACCCTTGATCGTCGGACGACCCCAATCACTGTCATCTCGATTATCTTTTGAGAATGAAGATTTCGATTCCTTTTAAAAGTCCTTGCTCATTAGCCAGAACCTCGTCTTATTTTTCACAATGCCCTTTTAATCTTACTGCGATTTAATGCATGAGGGTTAGTTGAAAAATTTACATCTTGACAGAATTTCCAAGTTACCTCCCTTTTTCATTCTAATCAAAGCACCGTAAATAATTTAACTGATCTGTTAGAACCTATATCTACATGTATTAGGTGAGCTTTTCGAACGGTTCTCGTAGCTGAAGAAACATTCATAATTGAACATTTAAGAAGTCAGTACGCGTTTATGTGACTTAGAATGTGCAGTTAAACGATACAAACATGATTGCTTGATATTTTTATCTTCTCAAAGCTAATTCGCAAAATCGGTTAAGAAAACGATACCGGGACGAAGGGAAGGAATATCAAAAGGAGAAACTCATTTCCACGGCATCGTCGTTCATTGCGGGAAACATACAATATTCCGGCTATAAGCTTTCGAGGCCATTTTCCTTCCTACGCATCCTGGTCGCTCCCTTCGAGGTCAGAAAATCCACGTTCCAGCGTGCAAGGGGGCGCGGTATTATAACGAATCCTCGCGGAAATTAAAGGTACGTCCTTTATGTATTCTCTCGAGAATTCATACGTAGCCGGTTAATTACGAAATTCAAATTAACACAAAAAATGGGAGATCTGGAAGTGGGAGAGATGGGGAGAAGGGGCCAGGGAGGACCAGCGTTTTTTAAGGATCTCCCTTTTTAAGGCTACGGACTCGCCTACTTATTACGTTTCTCGGTAGCTCCGCTGGCGGTCTGGCAGTCGGTTATTTACCTACTCGAGGTTTTAATTACCTACCCCCTAGCTCTACGCCGGACAGAAAAGTAATCTTGGAAGTATGTGAAAGCGAGCACAGAATTTACGTAACGGACGTTAGAAACAAAGTAGGTATATTGGCCTTAGCCAAGCACTTTTCTTTGTTAGCATGAAATAACGTCTGTAGAAATAATAAGAATAACAATTCCGTTGTATTACGCTGTACCAAAGCGGTGCCCCCTCACTTTTTAAACAAATGCCATTCGTGCAATTTTTACGATTATATCAGACGCTCGAGTATTTCTTAAATATCAAACAACCCCGAGAGCTATTTATACTGACTGTACTTCGCGTACCGTTTACGAAATACACAGACGATGGATTTGTACTTTTCTTTATCTTTAGAATCCTGTCGTTATTACCAATCTGTGTGCGCATTATATTAATAAAGAGTACGAACAAAAATCAAATTTGCCATATCTTCTAATATTGCCAATCTATCATGTTAGGCAATTTTTAATTGATGTAAATTTTTACTCGAAAATGATTTAGTTCTATCAGAATGTGATTCGCCACGATATGTCTACCTAATAAAATTGTAGGTCAGCATAAAAAATTCAAAAGTAGGAATATTATTCTTCTCTCTTATCTTGAGAATATTACCGTTTATATGCGGAAACCGGCTTTAAACGCACGTGCGATCATACAAACACGTTTCGAATAGCCCTACCCTTCCTGAAGGAACGCCAGATGCGATTGAACATCGTTAAAACCGAACCTACTGGTTTCGCAGACAGAGCGCCGAGTTAGCATATCGACGTTACGATCGCCGTAAAAAGTTATAGTTACATTATAATAAGCCGCGGAAAAACGGGACTGCGTACGAGAAAAAACGAAGAAGGTTAAACGGTGAAAACAACCGAGTTTGTATTCATGTGTGTATCACTGCTAGTGTAAACTCCACCCTAGGCGTATCAAAAGATATGTGAAGTCAACGATTTATCGTGATGTAAAAGGAGAAACTCCTGATTATTGACACGTTTAGGAGCTCGTAAAAATGAAACGATGTCGAGAAACTTGGTTTCTCTAATCCCCGAGGATCATTTGGACAAGAGCAATGCCTCGTCTCACATCGACATTTCAGTTAATTCTTTGAATAATATTCAATCTTTTCTTTCCTTGTTTATTTTACAACTAATAGAATAATTATTTGTTTTTTAAATCAGGATATCGACACTGAACGTTGGTTACCGACGAAAATCGTGCTTAACGAGGACGATAAGGGAAAACTCGGATGCGCGTTCCTTCCCGGTAAGGAGATGGGCTTCTTATAGCGCGTATAATATAAAGCCTAGTTCGGCGAGACGAACTCGGAATAAACGGAAATTACCGGGGCCATCTTGTAATTATACGGCTAATAGGAAGGTAATTTAGTGTCTCGAACTTGAGTTACCAGTGCGGCAGAGACGTCTGTGGGAGCGGTTGGTAGCCTGCGTTGCCGCGGTGTTCGCGGAAAATTAAAATAATAAACGGCATCGTTAGGATTCATCATCTGATTTTAATTTCCATTCCAAAATGATTGCGCATTATCTCCGGACCGCCCCGTAACACCGTTTCTGGATTTACTGCTCAGGGGCCAAGCCAGACGTTGCTCACCCGCTCGTTCGTTCGCCTCCCGCTTCCTTCTTTCATACCACCCCTTCGTTCTCTCTAATTTCATCCCCTTATTCTTTAACCGATTTACCCGGAGACCATCATGATTTAACCCTTCTCGATCGTGATTTCACCCTTTTATAATCGTTAAGAAATGTATAAACTCAATCCCATGAATCGATTTAAATTAGTAACCTCGTACAGGAGCGATGAAAATGGGTATTGAAAAAGTTTCGCAGATTTCTAATAAAGTCGACGTCGCGCTATAACATCGCCTTCTCAATAAAACAGTACCGATAAAGTAGCCAACTTGTGTCGACATTGTTGCGGTTACGGCAGTTACACGGCTGTTTAAATGCCTAACTTTTACGACTACACGAAACCATGCAATCTAACGTATAAAAACTTGCAGACGGCATAACTTAACACAGAAATAATAGAATAAAATGAATAAAATTCTATTTCGAAATAATAAAAAGACAATACTATTCGATGTTCATGGAGTAAATAAACGTATAAACTTGAAGAATTGCGTTTGAATAGAGATCGTCGAATTTGTTGAAGACACGAATATATTGGACATTGTGCTTGCAGCTGGAACAGCGAATATTTCGACACAGTTTTTACGAAGAGCGGGTGAAAACGTTGAAAGCAGCCGAGCATTCCCCTCGTGGTCGACCGAAATATATGTGCTCGACGATTTTTTTTTTTTCGGAATCCTCCGTCATCCCCCGTACGTTTCTATGGACGCGTTATCGCGATCGTAACGACGCTAGGGCTGCGGTTAGCGCGAATACGCATCAGGCACGACCGACGATTTTGGAAAATAAAGTTTATCGCCTTCGCGGCCTCGCAGCGTTCCGCGTAATGGTTTGTCCGCTCAAAAATGTGAAAAGTATTACGTCGTTGCTCGTAGATTCCAACGTAATTTTTATTATGCCGCGCCAGCTCAACGTGTCGGCGAATACGATGATGGGAACGTGTTTTGGGACAAAATCTACGACCCTTTATAACGATTCGTCATGCAAACAGTTGTAAAAGACAAAACAGAGCACGAGTGTAACGTTTTAAAAAAAATTTGTTTTTCAAAAACACGTCGACACTATCTCAGGCACAAATAAGTACAATGTTCTTTCATTTTGTTTGTACTAATCGTTGAATCCGGGATGTCCAATCGAGATAGTCACCTCGTCATCAATTCTAATGACGATCTTAAAGATAGGAAACTTTGAAGTTCTTCGTAAGGGGGATCCGATTGTGTACGGTTAGGTAAGTGGCTAATTAACATTACAACTACCCGCTAGGAATCTCTGGCTGTCGCGGCAGCATTGCTGATGTTCCGGTCGCATTCTCGCCGCTGGCGGCGTTGTTCGTACTCACGTAATTTAAGTGTGCCACCGAAGACACGGTTTCACCATGCGACGCCGGGCATTATCATGGTAATTTGTTAGAAACAAACATTATAATTCCAAGAGGAGAAGGAGGCGAAGCCTGGATACGCGGCGACGGCGGCGGCGGCGGAGTAGCGGCTCTTTGCCGTTGCTCGAAGAGGAAGGGTTGCGCGACCGTAGAGGTGGCAAGACTGAAGAAAAGTGGGTAGGGGACAGCGCGGCGAAACCGGGCAAGGGTTAAGACTTGGTACCCAAGTTAAAGGCGTAAGATCTACCGTGTTTTGGACAGTGTCCATTGTCTCAGGGTTATTTATTAGAGACGGCGTTGCTGGATTCTCGTCGACGCGACGCGGCGAAGACCGAGCTAAGATGGTGCTCTGCGTTACATAACGGTGTCGGGATTTATATCTTGGTCCACAACCAAAACGCCATTATGCTATGGCTATGCCGGAACCCCTTTTCACCGCGAAAATAGCCGTCCGAGGATCTCCCGTTGCGTGAATTCTCCGTGTACACGATTCGGTGGTGATTACGTCGCATAGGCACCCGCAAAGTTTTCCATCTAAATGGGCGGCAATTAGCCGTGATCAGACTCAAAGTTGGTACTACAATAGTATTAAGATCCCCTGTAAGATATCAGTGGTTCCTTTGTGTTTATGAAATAATCATTGATGTATTGTTCATGTGGCAGGTAAAGGACTATTTAATTCCTCCACTATCATCATATGTATAAATGATATTTAAATGATTAACAAATTACTTCGACCAATAAAAAGTGCATAATTATATACCATTAATCTCTACAGTTTCTTATTAAGTGAATAATACAGAACGAAAAAGCGATACAGTGATTTGGTTATTTGGAAAATATCCATTTGTCGTGATTCTATCTGTCGAAGAAAGTAAACGGAGGGGAATTGAAACTGAAGGAATTCGGAAAGCGAGCGCGAGAAGGAGAAAGAAGTTGAACGTACACCTTTGAGTACAACTTCAATAAAGAAGAGTAATAGGGGGATGAACTCGAGCAGCTACCACTAAAATCCATGCTGTGTGCCACTTCCTGCGTGAGGCAGAACCGTGGAATTATTAGATATGCAACCGCGACGGCTGGCCTCCTACCGACATTATTAAACTTAGTTATGAATGCCCATTAAAACTGTAAAGGAAATGCATTAGCCTGCCAAGATGTTCGAGGACTGACAAAGCCACCCCCCGCAGAACCCGCAAACCATTTCGCTCCTTCTAAAGCCCCGTACACCGGATCTTCTCTATCCTTCAATGCCCAGGACAATCGAACAGTCGTAAAACCATTTTTATGTTCGTTGACGAGTGCCAGAGTTCATAGGAACGATACATTTTTATATACATATATAACAATATTTCGTGAAAACTGTCAATTAAAAACTATATTGGTTAATGAAAATATGAACTAATAAGTTGGGAATATGGGAATGATAGCGGAGAAAGTATTGCACAAATAGATTTGAAGAAGCTATCTTAAGGGTTTATTAGCGTGGAATTATTGCCATTGTGGGAATTGTATCCCTTTCATTACTTATAGACCATACAAGCAGTGATAATGGAGAACACAGGAAAAGGGGCGTTCTGTATAGCCTTACTACCTTCTAAGATGCAAGGCGTTTCGTGTTTTAACGGGTAGCTTTGACAATAGGCGAAGCTGGTTGCGTGTACAGAGATAAAGGCAACGTGGTTCTTGGATGAAAATCACATCTACAGTGTGTAATAACAAGCAACAAGTTACATTGATGTGCGTCAATTTTTTTTGTAGATTTCAGTTATTGATTCTAATCATTGAAAATCATGTCATAAAAGACCACTTATAATCGGTTGGTATAATCAGTGTAGAATGGATTGGAACTGGTAGTAGTTTCGAATAAACTATAAAGACAATTCGAATAACTTAACCCAATTCGCCACGAATTTGTATCAGCAGAATTGTATCCCGGCACACGTACGCTCACTAACAAACGAGAGAGATTCATAGCAACTCCTTCCTAAAGTTACGCTTCTCTTTCGACACTGCGCTACTTCCCCAATGCTTGTTGAAGAAAGAAAGAAAGCGGCATAGGAGGGAAAATATATATCCACGGCTGTGGTAGGACAAAATACGCATAGCGGAGAAGAGGAAGAGGGGAAAGAGGTATGAGGTGGTCCATGTCTACCACAAAAGCCATTGTCCGCCACTTACTGAATTCGTCGAGGCTCCCTCTCACCCTGGCACCCGTGTCCACAGAGCACACAGACTCCCCCCACGCTACTAATGTAAAACACTTCCCGTGAATTTTATTGCTCTGCGTATCTCCTCGTATACTTGCATGTGCAGGACCACCTAACTTGTACCCAGCAACTGACGGGAACCATCCTCCAATCCCCTACGCTTGCTTGCACGGCCGTGCGCGAACCTGACTATCGTACAGGGTGTAAAACAAATATGTGTCAGGGCAGAATCTTTGCGCTTCATCGAAACGCCTTCTCGTGAAACGTATTTTTTTAATTATGCACAATCTTGGATTGAAATTTCACTACTTGAATTTTGTATACCTCTATATAAATATGTTCTCTCAATTAAGAAGTTCATCGAGATTACAATTTATGGAACTATAAGATTTTACAAATGGAAAAAGATTAAATGGTAATATCTTCAACGACTGAGAAATAAAAATTAATCTGATTACAGACGGTCACCTAGCTTTTTTCCTATATGTTCAGAGGCAAGCTCATAGCTGTGCAGTCAGGTTTATACATATAGGTATACTTATTATTGCTACGTAGCGTGTACGTGTGTTGGAGTATTTACCTCTGGCAAAGAAAGCGGCCGTTGTAGCTACGTACGAATGTCACCGTAAAATTGCTTTTTAATTATCGTCGGGAGGATTTAGCTTATTACGTGATATTCCATTCTTTCAGCCTGAGACAAGTATTTTCGTTGTGCGCCTGGTTCTTGGGACGCCGTGTCGCGCCGCTCCGCGAATAATCGCTTTTAATTTAGATAAGATGGCATATAGGAAAGCTCAAGCGGACTAGGCGAATTGCCAACATGTTATAAATTCGAATGATTTCTCATCTTTTTCGCAGAGGCAAAATATATCCATTTCGTGAATATTTCTTTACTTTCTACAAGTTTTCAAACTCTACGCGCAAACTAAAACGTGTTTAAATTCTTGTTAGAATATTCGTGTAATTTCATATATACACTGACTCTCATGATGAAAATAGAAGATATAGACAAATCGGCCGACACACACGACACGTTATCGAATTTAATAATTCTCTTCGGATCATCGTGAGCCTCGCTGATCCAGAGTACAGGAAAGAATTAAAAGTTAAAACTGGTAGCGCGGCCAGAGGAAGGCTTGTTATCTCGACGAGAAGGATGGGCAATTCGTTAGAGCGGCGGTAAATTCGCGAATTAAAGAACTTATTCCATTTGGGTAGCCAAAGGGGTGTGAACGCTTCCTCGTTCGTATTATCTCGCGTCGAGCGAGAAGAACAAAAAGGGCGTGCAGGTAGAGGGAAGCTGGAACGCGAGGACCAACGACGAGAGGGAATAACCTGTACGAACATCGCAGGAGGAGGGTGAGTTTAGTGGGGTTGGTTGGAAGGAAGACGAAGGAAGAAAGAGTACAGAAAGGGATAGAGAGGACGCGTTTAGACGTTCGTTCCGCTGGTAACAAAGATAACTCTATGCAATAAAAATGATTCAAAGTTTCCCGCGGCGGATGGTGGTTCCGATGGCGGAGCGGTTGACAATAGCGCGTCTTTGTCTCCGCCCCACACCCTGATGCTGCCCCGCTGCCTCTTTCGCCCTTCTCATCTCGCCCCCCTCCCGCCCCTGCCTCGTCCGTATCCTGCGACACCTATCTTCCGGTTTAAAGTCCCGCCGTGCGCGCCAGGGAGGAACCTCGCTAACTTTTATTATTTACGACCGATATTTCAGTCGGCCAGCGCGCATGCACACACCGGCTATAAAGTGGCCCTTGGGAGCGGCGACGATTGTTCTACGATTCAATTGACTCGTAGAAAATTTACAGTAACCATTATCCGAATTCTTTAATAGCTGTACAGCATCTTAGTTGAAGAGAAAACGACACTGAACGTTTACTTCCGCCAATGCGAAACAACCGAACTGAAGACTTACGGAAGATGTACTAAATGACTTCTTAAAGGGATTTCTTTCCGTCGCCCACTCTTTTAACAAAATTTGTCTCAATTATACGAATTGTTTGAATTTTCATCCCCAACTGTGGAATCGACCTAAGAGGAAGAGCACACCGTAGGAAAAGGGGATGAATGGTAAAAGCGGATAGAGTCTCCTCAGGAATTTCCCTTATCAAATCAACGGGTGAACGAGCGATGATCGGTCCCCGAAGAGAAAGAGAAAGAGGAAGAGAAAGAGAGAGAACCCTTTGTGAGACTTCTCTATTCCCCCTCGGCGCGTACTCTTTATCTACCTAGCTACGAATACCCATACGTAACCCGGTGAAGGGTCTGAATTTGCATTTTATTCGCAGTTGTGGACCGCGGGTTCGTGGCTAACGTTCCTCCGTGCCACGGACATTTATTTTAATTAAATTACTCCAGAGCGTCGAACAACCCATTTCCTATAAATTATCCCCTCACCGGTCTTTTGGTCTCTCGCGTGTCCTCTCGGTCGGCCGGTCGGTCGCGGTGGTGCGCGCGCGCGCGCTCGTGCACGGACGCCGAGGCATTAATGTACCCGCTGATCCCACGTTGCCATTGAAATGAAATAAAAGCACAGGCGAGAACGAAACGTACTGGCCATTCTCAACGCGGCAAGTTCGTCGTGCCGCTTCCCTTTCATTTACCACGTAATCATTTTCCACTAGCATGCGTATGTATACGTACACCGATTAACTCGCGCGACGCATACTCGTGGCGTTCGCGTGGACACGCGTCTCTGCGACCGCGTGTATATTGGTATCGCGGACCATAATTCACTTCGAGCTTAATCGGTCCGAATCAAAAGTTCGCTGGAGAAAACGCTTTCGCAGTAATCACCGTAAAGCGAATGCGCTGTGCCACAGTAATGATCTCAGTTATCGAGCTTGTACTTATCCACCGACCAAATGTCATCGTTGTGTTTAGGACACTATTAGTCACGTCAAAGCTCGGCTACGCTTTTTTAAATGGTCCTTGTTATTTCTTTGAACTTGATAAATGTATATATTGGATACTCGACTTATTGTATTTTGGCTGAAAAGAAACACACACAAGTACTTATTGTTTTTAACGATATACGGAGTGGGATTTGTGTCTGCAACCAAAATACAATGAGTTGGGTGCTTGGAATTCTTGGCCAGGTTCATATTAATTTACCCTTTAGAGGGTAATTTTAATTACCCTTAAGAGGACAAGATTCAAAAAGAATAGTAAGTCTATGTCTTGTTTCTTCAATACTCAATCTGGCATCGATGCTGCTGGATGTTGACATAATTTTGACGTTTCACAATGAAAACTATTTTAATTTACGTCTTGATGACCTGTAATTGTCAGATAGGAAAAAAGGTTTTTGCAATTTACTTTTAACTCCATTCGTTAAGGAATAATTGGCGATGAACGAACTACTTAATTAATTAGTCCTGAATAATTCCAGATAGAAAAAAATTGTATCCGACCTCTTTTGCAGGTAATAGCAGTAGCTACAACTTTTATTTGAAGCATGTTTTGAAAGTTTGAGGAAAAAAGTTTTTATTTTTCCAGATTTCATCAAGTGTCCCTTCAGATTTTTCGAAATCTTCGTTTATTGCCAATAACTGCTTACCTGTTGCCGCTAATGAAAAGTGTTTGAAATGAAAGTTGTGATTACCATAAAAAGCAACAAGTAACGTATGAAATATTTTTTTCTACCATCAATAGTTAACAAGTATTTTGTAATAAACTATTTTATCGTTTTATCTTATCGTCAAACACTCGCCAATAAACTGTTTTATCGTTTTATCTTATCGTCAAATACTCATATCGGTGTTAGCGAAAAATGTTTCATACAGAACTTGTAGCTCTCGTTGTCAACTACAAATACGGTTATATGCAATTTCCCCGTTCAGGATCAACGGTTTAGAAGTATTTCAGGGCAAACGAACTTTTTGGTGAAAAGTTTGCTGTTTCGACAACGGAAACAGCCGGATTTTGTCAGTGCCAATAAAGTGTTGATTAATAATGCTTAACTCCTTAAATACTGGAGTTAGAAGAAAAATATATAGAACCTTTCTTGTATAGTTTGTGTCAATGAAAATCTAGCAGCATCAATGCTAGATGAAGCACTGAAAAAAAAGTCGTAGATTTATTACTGTTTTTTAATATTATCTCCCGAGAGGAAGTTACCAGGGGTCACTATCTCAAGCTGCACATTTACATGAGAATCTGGACTTCGTAACTTTCAATTAGACCACAATACAAAGCGTACTAATAAAATATATGTATGTGTGTTCTTTCCTATCATACAACTATTACGGACACGTGAACTAAAGTGATAAGTTATTTTTTCGTAAATTAATCTTCTATTGTTCAGGATTTATTTGATATCAGTAAGAAGTGAAATCAATTTGCTAATTGCTATGGTAATGAATAATTAATATGGCCGTAGTAAGTTAGTTTACCACATCTTAATAAGTATATTATACGTCGCGTATATTTTACCAAAAAGTAAAAGTCGGAACGGAATTTAAAGTTGATTTTCTCGAAATTAATTGTAAACCTTGGACGAAAATATCTTATTCTATTGTATTTTCTGTAAAGAATCATTTTGGTTGTATGTTATTCGGTCGGTGCCTGTATAAGATGATAATATATACCATAACTTCATTCGATCCATTTGTGACTACTTATTATCAATTTACTTTCGCTAGTTTCCATACAGCACAACGTAGTTTATTTTATATGTATACATGTATACATTGAAGCGCTTGCGCGCTTCTGTATCAAACAGGGTTACGTTTGTGTACAACAAACTTACGCGATATATATAAAAGTACGTCTTATCATTGTATCCAATTGAGACATACAGTAAATAATGTTCGCATGAATAAAATGTGGTTTACTTACTTGGAAAGAGACAGCTTTTCCGTTGTTCCCATGACTCGCCGGAACGTTTGATGTCATAACACAAAAATCGTTTGCGTTCCACACGTACAACACATTGTTATGAATTTCCAAAATATTTCGGGTATCTTTAATATTTTTCGGTAAACTATTCTGCAGTTCCCGAAACATACGTTTTTCATTTAACTGAAGTGGATCCATATATGAACTCATTTTCGCGCGAAACAAGGTTAGAACACGACGCACCGTACTGAACGACAACAACGAAGTTCTCTGGCTGCTACGATTGGTGCACAAGGTAGCCACCTTAACGACATCTCACGCGTGTGGCGACACTGTCGCGTAAATTTAGTACGCAACACTCAGTTGTTTGTTAGTCAAGTTTAAATAAGAAAGTGAGGGCTAATCACGAGGTTATACGTGCGTGGTTTTGAGAAATTGTGCCACAATTTCACTGCTCACACAGCGAATTGGTAAGTGATTAAAACATTTATATTTCATGTTAGAATTATTCATTGCTGTAACAATTACACAGCTCGAAAATCGTGATTCATTTGGACGTTTAGAATCACTATCATTTTGCGTCATACAATGAAATAGTAAGATATTTATCCACAATAAGAATATCATGTTATTTTGCAATCTATAAATTTTTAGAACTGCATTATATTTACAATGTGTAAACGATGGTACTGATTTCTATTCTGTTTTATAAGTATGTATGTATGTATGTATGCAAATTCCTAACACATTTTCAAATTATTAATATACAATTGTATATAAATTAAAATATATCAGTGAGATAATAATTTAGCAGATATGAATGAGAATAAACATTATTAGGGCAATGATAGGATAATACTTGAAGGGTTTATGGAGAAAAACGATGAATATTAAAAGGTAGCGTGTATATCATTTGATAAAAATTTAGTAGCCTTATCAATCTATGGTTTCATAAATTCATATTTTCTGATGTTTCAAAAATATTACGTACAGTTATTTTTCCTGATATCCCCTCTCTTTTTCTTTTACGATAATTCTAATAATGATTATACAATACATCTAACAAAATTTTCAATTGTATTAAAACATAATCAGTGATTCCACAAATTAATTACAATATTCATTAAGATTCAGACTATTCTCCTTGTGGACCATTAAATGAAATTTTAATATTGAATTATGCTAATCTACGTGTGTTATAAAATATTAAAACCACAAAAGATGAGGAAACAGTCGATTGTTATCAACTTTTCAAGGCCCCGGAGGGATTCGAACCCTCGATCTCCTGTTTACTAGACAGGCGCTTTAACCAACTAAGCCACGGCGCCGTTGGAAATGAAGTTGTTAGGTCTGTATATATAGCAAATTGAATTTGTCGTAATTACCTGTTCAATATAATACTTGACATTTCATATTTATAAACAATAGTATATATCATACTAAAATACCATGTAGAACTTATTTTGGAAAGTGCACACAAATTTTTTGTTTAATGCTCCATTCTACACTGACTAATCTTTATCTTTACCTTTTTATAATGCTTCATAATTTTTATTGTAAAATTCTATAATGCTGGTAATAATTTATGAATAACCATATTTTATGTATAAAACTGAGATAAGTACTAAAATTTGCAATGTGGTGTTCGTGGAGAAACATTTCAGATTTAAACAATTTGTTAACATGTGTTAAGAAACTCGCCGTAACTTCATCCCTTCGTATTTCTGGTGAAAGTATCGTACTGTCACACCATGTCTCTTTTCTGACCAAAAAGCGCTCTCACTTCTCCTGCTCGTAGGACAAAATCCTATTAATTAAGACAGGCAATGCAATATTGTGCTTTTCACTTGCATCCAAACTCTCTCACGCTTTCCGTAAACTGGCAATCTTTCAACAACATGATTTTCAGTTAAGGATGTATTGGCTATACAGTCAATCCCAAAAGTTTATGCACTTTAGAAACGCATTTTTTAAAAAGAAATCAAACGTCGGAAGAACAATGCTAATAATAAAGAACAAAAAAGATTTTCGATTTTTCCGAGATTTTTCCAAGGGGTACCCCTTCAATTTCTTCCAAATTTTCGTTTTTGGCCAATAGCTCCTAAACCGTTGGACATACGGAAAAATTGCATATGACCTTTCTTGTAGAGGATGACGAGATCTACAATTTCTGTATAAAAATTTTCCGCTAGCGTCAATAGTTAACGAGTAATATTATAC
>NW_017135985.1:189890-202180 GCF_001652005.2 Ceratina calcarata | reverse complement strand
GTATAATATTACTCGTTAACTATTGACGCTAGCGGAAAATTTTTATACAGAAATTGTAGATCTCGTCATCCTCTACAAGAAAGGTCATATGCAATTTTTCCGTATGTCCAACGGTTTAGGAGCTATTGGCCAAAAACGAAAATTTGGAAGAAATTGAAGGGGTACCCCTTGGAAAAATCTCGGAAAAATCGAAAATCTTTTTTGTTCTTTATTATTAGCATTGTTCTTCCGACGTTTGATTTCTTTTTAAAAAATGCGTTTCTAAAGTGCATAAACTTTTGGGATTGACTGTATAGCCAATATATCCTTAACAATTATCAGTCACTTGCCCCACTGATGTAAATGCCTTCAATTTCGGGTTACAGTACGATTTTCAACTTTTTTTTGACAAAGTCAAGCATTCCATACCTAAAATATAGTGTGTACTAAAAAAAATACAGTACTTCTCAGAGGATAGGAGTGTCAAATAAAAACTACATTTGAAGAATGATATACTATTTTTTAAATATATACTTTTTGTGTATACTGCGTTATTAATTAATTTATTACAGTTGAGCTCTTGGTACTTTGAATAATTTAATGTAGTTTCAAATTCGCGTCGTGTTACTCATACCAATGTTCTTGATGAATTATTAAAAAGTAAAATTCAAATATAAATCGAACAGATGTGCTTGACTTATCGTTAGAATTTAATGGTAACGAAACTCCACCACCGAACCGGGCGTGAAAGAAGGGTTGCGTCGAAACTAATACGTGATGTGCGCTAGTCAGGAAATAGTCTGGCAGTTGCGTCGATGCTATATACGGTTAATTAAATGGGGTTGGCTCATTAGTAACTGTCTATATGCAAGGCGATGGTCGAGATGCGATTGGAGGGTGGTCCCAAGGTGATTTATCCATCACGATGGATCGCAGATGTTCGACTGGTACGTGGTGTGAGTCGTCACAATGCTGTAATTAGAAATGCGTTTCGTTCATAGGCATGCATAATGAAATCCTGTTCCTTTTATCATGTGAATCGATAATAACAATTATAATTACTACGCATAAATTGTTTCAGTAATAACATTATAGATAGTTACATTTATACAACATCCTTTATATTAATATGTAATATCATAATTTTGAAATATTGATTTCATTTATTAGTATGAAAATTAATTTCGGGCCATTACATATTTCGTCATGCAGTAGTTTCATCGGTTAACCCCATGTTTCTTAACGCGATCCAATTGATTCTAATATTAAGCCAGCCATCTAAGAACGTTTACCAGGAGAAGACACTTTGGTTTAGGCATGCTGACACTAACGGCCCGTTTAAATTGTGCGTTTAATTACAAGTAAGAGACAGTGGCCATGAAATTTATCGGTCACTGTTACCATTCCCTTCGTTCCTAATCTAGGAAGCATGGCTGTACACAAGAATACAAGTTCTTCGTAAGCAATAAAGACGCTTCTCATTACTTTTTAGTGCCTACTTTCTGGCACGTGATATTAGATTTATTAGAAATACATATTCGTATAGTTTAACAAATTTTAATATATATGAATGTTGAGTTTCAAGACTCAACATTTAGCGGGCACACGATACTGTAGTGTATCTCATAAACATGCTACTCTTCATTGGATAGAAATTTGTGTCCATAAATTCAAGCTCCTCACAAGTTCATAACTCCGCATTCTCACCCTTTCCGTTTTCTCTCTGACAAATTCTTTCTCTCTCATTCATTCTCTCGTTTTATACCTCGTTTCGGCAGCAAGCTATGGCATATACATACATATACATACATCGCAAGCCACGGCGGATGTTTATGATGAAGGTGAGCACGGCCTGTAACGATGTAACGGGTGAACATTGCTCACGAAATCATGACGAATTCATTCGAACTGCGAATTACCTTCCGGTCGACGGAGTTTCGCTAAATGTCCGGAAGAGGGTACATATGCAAAACGCGTGATCATCAATATTCCATCGTGGTAAACCTGACTGAGGAATCTGGAAATTCTGTCTTGCCCCTAGTGTTTGCTTACTTCACCGGATAAATTAGAAACCGTCGATTAATCAACAATTCTGGTTCGTTAACCGCGCGTTGCCTCTCTTCTTCGTTATCCGGATACGTACTTCACATACTTTGGAACTATGCTATATGTTAGAACATATCAATGTGTATACATATTTGTTTCTCAAGATAAAGAAGCATATATGTAATTATTCTAGTAATTTAAATTAGTTTTATTAAATTCAAAGATTTTGATGGAAAATACTTTATTTGAAAATATCTACGAACATATAATATTCTTTGCAACTTCATTTTGGAGACGAGTGACGTTCTTCTTTTCGATACCACTACGATTATGCACCACTTCTTTTATTTTATTCTTTATCGAAACAGAGAATACATTTGACGTGGAAAAATCGTCTGCATTGAGCATTAACAGGAAGCAATACACTGCTCGTTAGATAATCAATTTCGCTGTTGGATATTAGACTGTTGGTGTCATGGCTGTTTCTCGACGTACCAGTCAAGTAATGATCGCTAGACTCGTCGTGCGTGTGACAGAACGAAGAGCGAACACCCGGTAGACAATACGTCTTAACACTCGTAGGTTGTTGTGGCGTTGAAAGGGAGTAACTTATAGCAGCATTGGGAATTACCAGTTTATTATTAGGGAGATACCATAGAGGGCCAAGATCAGGGGTTGCTGTTAATTCTCCTAACACTTGGCTCCCCGGAGAGAACACGCCGCCTTAAGACTTTCACCGTCTCAACCCATTCCGCACCGTGCACCGCCGACATCTTGAATCGCTGCCGTGTTAATTAGTACGACTTTAAACGCACCCGCATGCGGTGGCAATCAGGAGACTGTCTGAAATGATTTCGCTCGTCGCCCACGGAAAGATGTAATCTGTATTAGTAACACTGAGCAACTGGTTCAGCGTTCGCAATTGAAAAATCAATCTATTCAAAGACACAGGATCTTGGCAGGTATTATATTCCTGTTCGTATGAAGGAGAAAAACTGAAGCTCGAACTAAAATTGAAGATTTAAGCGAATAAATTCGTATTTCTCGTTTGATAACGTACAATTGATATATCTGAAGCAATAAATTGCGAAAATGGAGTTTCTTCAGAGGCGGTGAAGGAAGGTGAAAGCTAAAGGAGCCGATTGATAAATCGAATAGGCCACTGAACAGAGCAATCTCGTGCAGGAACGATGTAGTCCTGGCCAACGGACGGCTGCCAGATGCGTGTACCATTTATACGACGTGGTGGAGAATAGCAGAACGAAAAGGATTCGCCATCGGTGAAAGGCAAGTGAAGACGAATCGACGACACTACCGTACGAGCCCACACTCGACGTCTTTCATACGTTAAAGCCATGCCAACTCGTCTTTTCTAGTTCACGGAAACATTTTACTTTCAAGATTGCTTGTGATACCAAAAGATTTAATAATAATGAATAGTTGTGAAATATTATTATACAAGAAAAAAGTGTCGATTTTGAAGAATTCCGAGGAATGATTCTTCATAACTTTAATCATATAGAAATTTTAGTTATTTGTATATATGTACATATATCGTGTACAAAAGGAAGAATATAGAAGACTTATAGTAGAGATTAATTTTTCAACGATGTTATCAAGGGAATCAGTTTTATGCGTATAAACTAGCTGAACTAGCATAACCATAGCCATACGAGAGCTCATAAGTATTTCATTATCCTATAACCCTTTCAACAATGATATACCTGCAATAAAGTAATTAGCTTAAAGTTCGTTAGGTGTTAGCTGTAATTGATTTGCTTGATTCCTATTGCGAAAGCACTCATGCTTAATGAAATGTCGCAGATAAGCACAAGAGTAATGTTCGTCCTAGTTGGTTATTGCTGTGGTTTATTCGTATTTAATGAACGTGACTTCTCATTCGATTCAGTTTATAAAAATTTTCATAAAAACCTGTTTTTCTTTTTTATTATTTTCGTTTATGACTGTTTATAACAAAAAGGAATTTAACATAAATTTTGTATTACACATGTATTATATAATAAAAAGATTAAGGTACCAAGGTATACCTGGATTACTTAGTATACGTATATTTGTGTATTTGGTTTCAATGAATGACAAACAATTTTAGGTAGAATCTTATAAAAAAATAAAGAACGGAACACTCTCTTTAATTACCTGGGATCGTTCAGTAATTAGGGTAAAATGATATATACGAGTATACAGACATTTGGAACGTAAAGGGAGCCTCTTTATAGGCGGCTCTTCATCAATAAATTGTATATCAAACTCGTCTATCTTGCATGTGTCGTGTCTGAATATAAAGTTTCGTTCAAAACGATTTAATGTGCAGGAGCATAAATGTTTTCTGTTCAATTCAATCTGATTTCAATACATGATTGGTTATTAATTTCTCTTTCCTCGTATTTCTCATGAATTCATCCTCCCGCAAGGGAGACATTCTTTCGCAAAAAATAGCTGTCGTGCGTTTTTCATTGGATTCAATATGTACATCTAGGTACATACACATCTATACGCGACGGAATTTCGTCGAAATGAAATGAAGGGGAAGCCGTCAGGCAGACGTGCCGTAGCCAGATAGCGGAAGTAGTAGACGACAACTTCCGATGGACTGCATTGTGCGTACAAGTCGCATGTAAAGTGCGGAGGGATCAAATGCAAACTCGTTCTGACACGTCACTTCCTGGATGTTCGTTTCTTTCGATCCAGTTTCGCGTAATCGCAAAGAAACATTCGTCGCCAGTTAACTTTTTCGATAACCCTAACTTCTTTATAAACGGTACATGTTAGGAGGGATAAGACTCAGCACTTGGAAAACATTTGTGAAAGTATCTAGGTATATGCATATTCATGCACTATCTTCAAATTTACGTGTATAGAAATAATCATCTCTTGCATCTCTCTTTTCTCCTTAAGGAGTTGAAAATGAAATGATATTTCTAGAATTCCTAAATATGTACTTTTATACGATTTATAACACCGTTTTAGCAATTAAACTGCATTGTCTGTCGGATTTTTACCGTACTTGCAGAAGACAGTTTGCGCAAAGTCGACCGCATGCAATGTCGGATAACGCAACTATATGGACGGTAGGTGATTCTTTAAGCGTGAAATAAATAACTCGGAGGGCTCGACCGAAAATGTGACGGGAACGTTCCTGACCTGACGTTTAACGAGAAAAAAAGCCGGAGAGCACATTTTAACGTCAACAATTAAAAATATTGTACATATATTATTGTGTTGGTCTCTTGGCTCCTAGGTTCATCTTCGCCCGCCTTTTACGGCTTATTATTAAAGTTTATTTCGCTCGAGCTATCACGGATGGCACATGTTACTTATGCCAGAATTATTTATATTACTATGGTTCTGCCGATTTAAATTTCTTTTAAATACATTTTTAATATTCTCCAGAACGATATAATAAAATAATGGAATTAAAAAGGATTAGTAATAAAAGAGAGGTGGTCTAAGAGCCCAAATTCATTTAAAAAATCGCTCTTTATTGCTGAGCTTTTGTATTCCGATGGCTTTCTGAGTAGATCTCTTGTCACTTATAATGTATATACTATACATACACTAGTTTGAAAACGTAGCACAGGTTTCTCTGGGCTTAGAGTTACTTCAGTCTCCATACCTCGATAAAGAGACAGTTATTGTTAGGGCTAGCGAGCTGAACCCTTCGGACACTCTTAATGGCTGTTAGCTATTAAGATCGTCAGAAAAAATCTACTGGAATATATCAAACGAAGAACAAAAATAAAAGGAAGGGTTTTTAAAAATGAAACGTTTCATGTCAACACTTCACTCAAACGTCTGTATGCCAGAAGTTTATTTCCCAATGTAGTTAGTTGTTACAAAAGATATAGAAAGTTTGATAATTTCAATCGACTTTTCAAGTACAAACTGGACCAATTATTATACTGCAGAATATGATTTATAACCACCGACTAAACTTCGATATCCATTACCATATGCATGTTCGCCCATTCCAAAGTCGATTTCTTTTCAAATAACCTTCGTATATCGCGTTAAAAGTAATTACATTCGCCGGTAATTATACTAACTGCGAACATACAGTGTCATGTGATTTTATGACGAATGCAAGAATGGCGTGCACGGATGAATGCACACACACGGGCTCGCGGCTCGCATGACAAACGATCTGGGAGGGTCGATCGACTATTGGCACGATCCGTACACACTGACATGAACGATATAAATGAATCGTGTCTCTGGGGTCGTATCTTACGGGGAATATGAAACATTAATGGAGAAATGCATTTTCGTCCAGCGGAAACGAATAGCTCGTGAGTGTCTGCCAATTTATTTCCGGCGAACAATTCTGTCACAGCGGACGTCCGGATGACACGCATCCGAATCATTATTCGATGGAGGAGCCTTCGAGAAAACGCTTTCGGCGAACCTTTTCCGAGAAGCATTTTCTTGTAATTGATTTCCCGATTTGACAAATGACACGAATCGGTTGCTATGACATTTTTCGCTGCGTATATTCGTAGAAAGACTGGAAGCAATAAATACATGATTGTGCCGTATTGGATAGTTGGAACGACGTAATCTTAGCGAATTCAAGTCAATTAGATCTCCATATATATTTTTGATATCAATAAAATTGTGTCGTGTACAGAGACATGTATTCATATAAGTTAAACGTTCAGAGTTCTTTCATTTAAATATTCTGGTAATGGTATTGAAAGAAAATATATCGCAATCGAGAGTAGCGACAAATTGTACTATTGGGTATTTCCGTAATGATTGGTATTAGTATTATTACAGTTAGTAGCTAATAGCTAATCTATAATGTAGCTTATACGATAAGGAGCAATGCATTGGGGACATGAAGATGTTCCGTTAACATTCCTGGCTGCAAGGGAAAGGTATGATCCCTTCGCCCATGCAAACATCGGCTAGATATTATCACGGTCTCTGTGTATCATCGTAGTTGCGTAATATTGTCCATGTCATTGTACATACATTGTACGCGAACGAAAGGTTGACTTGTGCTCGAGTCGGTACGGTAGATATCGATGGAAGGGTCGCTAGCCGACCGTCTTCTTATCGACTGGAAGTACGATGCAAAACGGCTCTCTGACTCCCCGATAGAAAGGGGTAGCTGTAAACTAACGTTGCATTATTTTTCTACCCTTAACGCTCGAACAGTTTAATCAGCACATCGGACGCTGATGTATTTCATCCTCGCCATGAGATATTATTCTTTGAAAATGATATCCATCTATGAAGCAATGTATGTGTTAGATTTCTAGCATACATATGTGTATTTAAGAACTGATATGGTTTCTTTAAACAATGACTATGGCTGAAAATACTTGTTTGAAGGTGATACATAAAATTTTTTCTCACAATGAAATTGTAGACTCATAAATAATGTTTGGAAGAAATTCGTGTATCGTATTCCATGTTTAATAACGCCAAAAGAATTGTAAGAATTTCGTTGAATCTCGTGCGAAATTGCAGCTTGGCGTGACCAATGTCCCTCAGTTTCATGTCCATTCTATGTTGGTTAAAAAGTATGATTTATATTTACATGGTGGTTGAGTGTCAGTTTGAGAAACGACCGTGTATATAAATTTCTTTCCTTGCCTTCAGACGTTTACTTACTTAAAGACAGATGTAGAAATATCTATGGTTTTACTTCAATTTTCTACGATTAACTAATCACTTGGGATGAATTTCCATGCCTGGAAATTTGAATTACTGAGCGAGTGTATGCATATATATAGTTCTTTTGTTATTGGAATCTCCGGTGAGTTATGGCCATTCAATAGAGGGTACATTCGCGAAGAATATATTGGATTCACGATACGCATTTCGCGTGCTTCGCGATACTCAAATTTCATCCGGTAAATCACTGCTGTCTTATATGCTACAACTCTGAGGGTCGACGGGGCTCGGGAATACTTTCTCACGAAGGTGGAAATTTCATCTTTGCTAAAAGAGCCAATCTCATAGAAAATCTGAACTATCTATTTCCTTAAGAACTGTTAATTCAAATGTCGAAACATCATTATTTTTTCTACATGCAGATAACTCATTAAATAATAGTTTGGCATTTTACTAAGTAATTACTATTTTATTATGGGCATCGTTCCATTGTTCAATTAAGGTAGATACTAAAAAGCATAACGAAGTTCTTATAACATCGATAATTCCTTCTTTTGTATCGACTTTTATGTATAAATGTTTATTTAGTCTTAGTCTTCTATTTTGGCTACTAACAAATGCTTACTGTGGTCTCTTAAAACGAATCGATGAAAGGGATCGAAGGGAGTGAATGTTGAATTATTGATTACGGCGAAATTAAAAAAAAAACGAAGACCGTTGTTGCGCTCACGTGTATCGTAGATTATATCAGCGGCACCCTATCAATTTCCACCCTCGAACAATATCTGGCAAACGGGAAGATATCGAGTGCCTTTGGGGGCGAGATCCCTTATGTGTCTTGTCGTATTATAAAATATTGACATGCATACTTCGTTCACGGTAGATATTTTAGGTGACACAAAACTGTGCGCCAAGGTAGATGGAGACAGCTTTAATAATACAGCAGACGATTTTCAAGTTTTCCCTGAATGTTTTTCATTCCGATCTTTCTTTCCTTTCTGCCACCCTACAGCTCCTTTCTTCACTGTTTGATACTCATGTGAGATATATCTACATCATAGCTCCATTTCTTCTTCCGAGTTTGGGAATTGTAAGGACTAATCAGTTTTATTGTTAGGTATTGGTTACATACATTAATAATAAGATCACTGTCTCGAGTGACACAAGTAAATAGTTCCGAATATTTACGTATTTAAGGAAATATTTTTGGATCTTAAACGACAATCTGCGTACAACTATTTTCATTGATTTAACAGGTCAGTAATTTGTAGAGTCTGCTGATTACACGAATCCACTGATCCCGTAATTCGAATGGGTCACGGATTCCAACAGGGAAAAAGATTGCTTCTTATATTGGTGGAAGAGGACGGACGGGAGGCATCGCGCCGGTATCGGCCGTCGTCCCTTCAATAACCTCGATACAAAATTCTTTTCACCGTTGGCTTGAATGCCTATAGGAAATATGTGAAAGGCCGTCTGATTCAGACGGTCCAGTGTTGGCTCAGGGCTTTCTGCGCCTGTACGGAACGGCCGGCGTTTGCAAGGCGTCTATAAGCCACGGGCTGCCGTAATGAAACATAAATTATTCAATCGAAATCAGCCGCGTGCACCGAGGCGGTCAGTGTTTTTCGCCGAAAACGGCCTTTAAACCGAACCCTCCGAGCTTCTGGCCGGAAGAGAAAAAGCCGAGGCAGCCTCTCTCTCGGATCTTTTTCTTTTCTGCATCGCTGCAGACTACTCGTTCCGAACGATTTTACGTTTTCATGGGCCGCGTGCCGTCTCGTGTTTGCGCTCGTTCCGCTCCCGCGTAACGAATCGAAAGCGCGCGCCCGCGTCCGCGTTTTTTTTATTACGCCCGTTTGATTGAGCTTCCGTTTTCTTGCTCTCTCTCCTCTATACTTCGTCTCTTTCTCTCTCGCTCCCTCCCACACGTAGACGCGTGTTCGGTTTTTAATTTCAAGGCAAGGCTTAATTGCGCGTACGTACGAGGGAGTCGCGTTTTTTTGCTAAAGTTCGTTTATCACGAGCAGAAACAATAATTGTGCAGATGCGAACATTTCAATTTGCCTGAAGAGTATTTTCGATTTCACAGAGAGACGCGGAAATTATACAATCTGCAACAGATTCAAGCTTTGTTAATTTGTTTTAGCTCTTTGCAAACGGAAATGTAATATACTCTTTGCGAGGATTATACATATATGTATATCCTTTTCAACTTCATTGATATTATACGATTCAGTATTCAGAATAAATTCAGAAAGACAGAAGTGGTGACTTATGCCATTTTAACTTACAATCTCAGATTGAATTCCAAAAATCTATTGTCGATTTTAATTATATTCAATGATTTCCTAATTATTCGAAAACCTCAGGAGTCCACATTTTTTGTGTCCTAACATCTACAATAGTCTTTAAACGATGGCATGTTTGTTTCGTAAAACATACATACTGCCTCATCGTTCCAAGCGTACAATATGACTTACCGGGGGGACGCGTATATAGATTTTTATGCAAATTCTATTGATATCCGATCGTGACCGATGATAGCGCATGGAACGTGCACGAATGCAGTTGCTGGGAAATCGAGCAGACCACGTGACACTGCCACGTGAACCGGCATACTATTGGATGTTGCCGGTCGAGTGGTCACTCCGATTGGTCGAGTCTTTAGACTTGAACACGTACGCGAGGGTAGATCGCGATTAACGCCGTCCGCCACCCTCGGACATAGCACAGCACCCCCCCTGTTAACTCTGTGTGCCAGCCTTTTATCAAACGTATGTGTTTTAGAAATTATACGTAGCGGTAAATTTATCGAGCGATACGTGCTCGGAAAAAACGAACAGGAATTTTTGATTATTGAATGAAATCATGCAAGGGTAAAAATAATCAGTTAATTCATTTTTTGTCGCGTGCAAACATACAGTTATTTAAGTTTTATTTATAAGAGTCTGAAAAGAATGTGTCTATCTCTTGACTCCGTAAATTACGATTATCACGTGAGGGGAAGAAAGACAAATTGAAAATTAACATAAAGGGTTTATAAAGTTCCTATGCTGTGTGCTGTATAGTTCAAGTTAAAAACATTCAGTCAGTTATAAGGCGCGATATTCTTATTTAAATAATGACTTTATCAACTTTCTGCGATAATAGTTAACTAATTGTTTTAGATTGCATTCGCACGTATATACAAGATCTTTTTTTTTTGTTAGTAAACGTAACAACGACCTCAGGTGCGTGACCCGAAGTACGCGATTACTGGGTTCGCGCGAAACTCGGATCAATTTGAAATATAACCTCCTCGTTATTAATAAAATTTGCATTTACAAGGGCGAGAAAGTGTCACGGCACGATATGTCTCGGTATAGTTAAATAGAACTCCCGTGGTTATGTTTGTGATCCGTAACTAATGATTCTAAAACTGTTTCAACTATTTTTTATATCTCTGAATTTGATTATCATTCGCTGATATTCTCACTGTTTTAAACGTAGTGGTAATATCTACATTTATTAAAAGTATTCTCGAGTATGAAATTTTGTATAAAAGTTTCTACAGCACCGCGCACGATTTAAAACGAATTTTGTGCTCGGTCATTCGCTCGCGCAATGTCTTCCAGGTGAAGTTGACGCGCTGAATGCACTGGTTGAACGTAAAGCCCGTCTAAGCTGTTGGGGTTTGATTACTCGTTATCGAGGTAACTCTACCGTCGCCTGGCATCTGATAAAGGCTCGCGGGTAATTATTAATCATAGACCGGGCAGTATAACGATCCATCCGAGTCTTATCTTGGTGTCGAGTGATGTATGCAAGTGGCCGAGGCCTGTGTGCCACGGCAGAAGGGAGGTGGCGGAGGTGGTACACTCGTTGACCGACCCGCTAGTATTCGTCGTCGTCGTGTTGCCGGTTGCTACTTGGCCGTTGGGGTTGCAATACTTCACCAAGATAACAACTAATAATCGATAGTGGCATTGCCAGGTACGCAGCCAGGTACATGTACATAAGTATGGTCTCGAAAAGACCTTACACTCTTGCCCCTCGTACAAGTTGCATCAGTGGGTAGTCTTGCCTTTTAGCCACCCACAAACCGCCCAACGGCTGCATGCAAGACGCTCGTAGGTCAAAGGTTGCGCGGCTAACTACTTCGTAAATTATCGTAAGGTTAACAGTTACCTCGCCAAACAGCGCGGGTGCGCCGTGTGAGCGGATAACTTGGTTAATGCGTGCATCCTTTGTATTTTATTCAGGAGCTAGTTGCAACGATGATATAAGCGAATGATGATTTAAGAGGTAAAAGTTTTTGAATTTTTCATATATCAACTGAGGACGTAAGGTATCTTTGTCTTCCTCTAATTACTTTTTTGCTAGTACTAATTATATTGTTATTATAATCTCGTATGCAAAATCGTAATTGTATTACAATCTCGTTTGCTTATATCAATCACATTTTCAAATACTTATTAAAAAATCTCTTTTTGATAGAAATATATAGGAAGCACTTAAGCATCTATTGATTAAGATATTTTTTGTATACAAATAATGTATGATTTACTACTTGAATCGCATTATTTGATTTATTAAGGAAATCATAGTGAATGAAGGGTGCTCCTACTGACATAATCGTGTCG
>NW_017135985.1:171533-188791 GCF_001652005.2 Ceratina calcarata | reverse complement strand
AGGACGTAAGGTATCTTTGTCTTCCTCTAATTACTTTTTTGCTAGTACTAATTATATTGTTATTATAATCTCGTATGCAAAATCGTAATTGTATTACAATCTCGTTTGCTTATATCAATCACATTTTCAAATACTTATTAAAAAATCTCTTTTTGATAGAAATATATAGGAAGCACTTAAGCATCTATTGATTAAGATATTTTTTGTATACAAATAATGTATGATTTACTACTTGAATCGCATTATTTGATTTATTAAGGAAATCATAGTGAATGAAGGGTGCTCCTACTGACATAATCGTGTCGGCGCAGCAGTCGCGTCTACCCACATAGTACGCAGCTAGATCTCAGCTGTCGCTTGTTGCATGAGGCGATCGTATGATAGAATGAGAACGTGAAGCACACAGTTCAGAGATCGCGGAGTCCACGGGTGCAACCATTAGGCGGCAAGAGATAATGCATTACAATCGAACGCACGCAATAACCCCTATCGCTTCTGGTCGATCGGTAATAAAATATACATATAATTTATAACGATAATTATCTCGTGTCGTGTATCTAGGTGACGCATTTGCGAGGTCCAACTTCTCATTCCATCCCTACCTGTTGTTTTATGGCTAACTGTCCGCGGTCATTGGCCAACGGTTCAATAATAATTAATACATTGTGCCGTTGCTAGGTGATTAGCACGCCAAATACTCTTTTATACTTATTCACCGAGATACCTAATCGATATTCGTAACACACTGTATATTATTTAACACTAGAAAGACTGAAACTTAGTATATACCTATANACAAGATCATGTTAATATTTAGATCTTGAAGACATAATAACGTGTTTCAGTATTGATATAAGTGCATAAAAATTATAGTTTAAGAAGTATAAGTAGTAAATGCAGTTTTTAGACCAATGAACAATAATAGCAACTTCAATGAAAGCAAAGCCGTATTTTAATTAACATCCTTCAAAAGTTCGATGCATTAGTAACTCCTAGCAATGTCGTTGTGTACTTCGAAAGATAATTACCAAATACTTAGATATTCCTCGGAATGTCGTTATCGTTATTGTATTAAACGAACAGTGGTACCGCGCGATACGAACTTCCCGACTCTATCTGTACTGTGCAAACGATGATAATGAACTGCGCTTAGGAGGGTAATCGTAATATTCGTACGGCTTCCAAATGCGTCCTTTCGAGTTTCATGCTCTAAGAACGTTGAACATCCTCGGGGTCCCGTGGGGTGGTTCTACTTTACGATCCGCTTGTCCGCGTACTTCGCAGTCGGCACAAAGGACTACGCCACCTCGTTACGAAGGGACCAGTTAGAATAAAGTGTGATTAGGCGGATAGTTATGACATTTTGTATTATAATTCCGCGAGGGTTAAGTCTCGCGTCTTCACTTTCTCCCGCTCTTCTCTCTTTCGTTTCTCCCGTTCTTACACCCTCTCCCCTTCCCGCTTTCTGCGTTTCTCTACCCGTCCCTAAAGAGTTGTTAAGATTTCGGGGATTCGAAGATCTTTTTCTTGATACAAGCGACACGCTCCCCGTTAGTTTCCATTCCGTTCAATATCGTGCGATTCTGTTACACAGGGTGTATTGGAATAAGGCGTAAATTAAACAGGAGTTAGCTGAGATAATAGAAATTTAACCAAGATAAATACATATAGTTTAAAATACAATACAGTATCTAGTATTTATGAAGATTATAATTTTAATGATTGATCAACAATCAATTAAGTTTTACATTACGTATAGAGGTCTCAATTTTCGCTTAAGACAATCGAACTTTACTTGAAAGTTGATCGGTCGGTTGGGAGCTTGGAAAGACTCGTGAGAAGTGGGCAGGGAAATGGGAAACCGTCGGCTGCCCGTATTTGATTGTTTAATTAGCAAAATGACCAGCCCTCGGCTCGGACGACAGTTTGTCTCGAAGGAGACGCTGGATTTGGAAGGAACTCAGACAGGACACCGGGAAGAAACAAGTACGAGAGATGCGAAGAGGGTTGAACGCGCGCGAGGAAGTCGAAGAACCGGAAGGAGCGGGTCAGATCGGGGTGAAGGAGAAGAAGACAGAGATAAACAGATAGCGAGCACACGAGAGACCAGACCAGAGTGAATGTGTCCTGCTTCCAAGGAGAGATACAGTCTGTGGAACTCCGAGGAGCAAGCAGGCTGGATTTCTGGTGTATAGGGGTATTAATCCCTGCCCTCAATTACCCTTTGTCTTGGGCGCAGCTTGGTCCACTTGTTAAGACACCGCCACTGTTTGTCTTGAGGAGCAGGTAAGGGAGCGGTCGCGGAGGTTTGGGGGCTGTTTCGGTCGGTGCTTTACATACGTCCGTAAACCGGAGACGAACTGCTACCGGGAAGGACTACTGATCGTTGCGGTCTTGCCTCTGTTCTTGATAGAAGTTTCCTAGTAAAGTTCCCGCATCGCGACCGCCTTGGGGAGCCTCCGCGTGCTCCCTTGGTATGCGTCTCTGCACTAAATCGATTCCATCCTTGAAAGTATCCTACTTTTGCTGACGTTCCCTGTAGAATTCGTCAAATCCTTGTTTTCAGATATTATCAGACGAATAATCCAATATTGTTATTAAGCAGAGTGCGAGTTGTTGAAATCAAACAGGAGGATGTTCTATACTTTTGAATTCGATACATATTTGAATACACGAGTCAATGGGATTATTTGACGTTGGTTCTTCTGTATCGATGAATTCTATTGAGAGGTTCGATTTACGATATTAAAGCTCCTTCGAGGAGTATAGTCGAAGAGTCAGGTAGCTCGCGGGCGTGAGCAGAAAGAGTGAAAGACGGTGGTGGGGGTGACCGTGCAAATCCCGTGTAAACATTTGCAATGGATTTGCGAGCTATTCAAACGGTTAAATTCTCTTAAGAATTTAGTTTGTACAGGGGCGGTGTGCCACAGGCGGCACCCTCCTTTCGCTACCCTACGTCACTCTTTCTCTCTCTCTCTCTCTCTCTCGCTCTCTCTCTATATAGAACGTTGATGGTTCTTCCTTACCCCAAACTAGGCACAACGCGACGGTCGTCTCGCCTCTCTTTCCCTTTTTCTGGAATCTCTCTGTCGCTCTATCTGCCAGTTTCTCCCTCGGCTCTCTTACCCTTTGTATTTCTAACAATTGATATTCTTCACAGTGTAAAGAAATGGACGGAGTTCCCTCCGTCCGTCTCTTTCTTCCGTCGACCCGATGTCGAACAAATAATACGAGCGGAAAATCTGAGGAAATCACCGCCGAGGATAAATCTACCGCCCACTTTTAGCGACGCGTCCCAGAGTCTTTTGGTTTTCACACCATTCCCGTTTCCTTCCCTTTTTGACGCGACGCGACGTAACGACTTTACTTTGCTTCTTCCTCCACCCAAGTCCTTTCGATACTTAATTTGGTAAACAGATAAATTTCACGCAACAGATATTTTGCTTCCGTTTAGTAAAAATTTTCATTCTAATTGTATTATACATATATTTTATAAACCCTGCTTATTTTCGTTTCTCCTAATTATAAAGAAATATTAGTATTCGCATTTTCGTTGCAACGATACGGTGCCGATGAAATATTAAAATCGACGATCATCCCAGCGAGGGGGATGGAACACCCTTCCCCCCAGCTGAAGTTAAACTATGTACAACGAAAGGAATATGGCTTATTTGCGTGTTGCCAAAAGTTTCTGGCGGCAGCTCGCCCGTTGCATGCCCCGACATTAATAATTACTTTACAACTGATTCCTCCTTCCGTATTTTATTTCATTTTACAGGGGATCGCGGTCTCCGCGTGCGTACGTGATCACCTTTCGGTTCTTTATTAATATTGTTCGGGTCACGATTGTTGTTGCTATTGCGCTGATAAACATCGGATCGTCTTTCGTTTCTCTCCCCCAGCAGAAGTTTGTCGTAGTATAGTACTTGTATGTTAACGGTCAACCTACACGCATTGTTATTTTGTTTCCAGTGTATGCAGTTGGAGATGAATGTACTTTATTTGTATTCAATAAAAAATTGTAAGAACTGATTTCTGAATTTTATCGATTTAGAATTGATTGTTTGTGGTAACAGATTTCTGAAAATAAATGTCTATCACTTTCGATGGTTATGAAGATATTAGTAGTTAATACATTTGTCTAAAACGAGGTCGTTGCGTATACAATTTTTCATCTTTTGTACGAAATTACGAAAGGTTTTCAATTCAAGTGAAATAACGGTTAAAGTTTGGTTCGCGATAATAGGGTAAAGCCGCGCTGCCCATTTGTAGTCCGGGTGTACTTATGTCGTTAGGAAGATCATACGATTACGTCGCCGTGCATGCAGCAAGCCTTGTCCAATCAATATTAGTATGAAATCCGCGGGCAATCGTGTGCAACTGTTTCTAGTGTCGCAGTTGCACGACAAGGGGCGCAATGCGGTGCTCGATTGCATCAGTTTGGATTAAAGTACGATCGGCGGGTCACGATACACCACGATCAAACTGATCGATGAATGCCGGAACGCGACAACCGTCGAGTCTACCAAGGAATCGAACTAGAAGAAACGTTATGTGCTACGCTACATGCAAAAATTCCTCGTTTGACGTGTCCGTTTTCACTGTCTACTGGATCCCCGACTTACATTCTAACCATTTTTCTTTGAATACTTGCACGTTCGATCAAACGGCCCTCTGCACGAATAGACACGAGACCTTCGTGTAAATATCGGAAAAAGTGTCGTTCAGACACTTCAGTTGACTTATTGCTTCCTGAGATGATTCAATGTGATATGTTCATTTTTGTATAAAATATCGAGAGTGTGCGCGGCTGTCAAAAGTCGTAAGAAGAATAGTGACGAAGCTTCAAGAAGCGAGAAGCTCAAGGGAGATCTCTATACTCGTTTTTATACTCTCTGTTTCTATTTGTATTATCTTGTAGTAAATTTAGCTATGGTGGAGATAGAAGTTCAGTATTCGATCGAATCACTTGAATTTATAACATTGTCAATCACTTGAAAATATTATCGGTACGTAAGCATGTGGTTTACGCGTCCGAGTTCATCAAAGAATCCTTCACGGTTCCTCTTCGTCGGCGAGCGTCCTCCCTTCCCCCCATTCGTTCACACCCCAGATGTTTTATGTAGCTCAATGGATACGTCGAACGATAACGCTTGTACCGAGTTGTTATTTTTGAAGAGATTGATATTTAATTACCATATTAATGAAAGCTACAACAGAACGTGGAAAATTTGAAGTCATGGATCGAATGAAATTTAGTTAAAGTTTGGGACACACACATCTGGTTAAATAAAAATGTAACGAAGTTAGATTCGTTTCTTGTTTAAAATATGACTTCCGTTTTCTTGCGAGGATTGATCAATCAAATGACATATTTTAATTAATTGATATATATCAGTACACGTGCGTAGGTGTGTATAGGTGTGCATTATATGTGTATGTTCAAGTTTTAGAAAGTGTTTAACCATGAAAGTATGATAACATCGCGATATGATATACCAGTTATTAACATGAACTTTGTACTTTGTCATATACTTATACGCAGCCGTAATTCCAGTGAATAACATGAACTGCATTTATATTTTTAGTAAACATTTAACGAGTATACAAGAATCGTTGACTGATATGAAAAAACTTGTATTAAAAATAACAGGTTATGGAATGACGTGTAACGAAAGATTACTTCCTATACGCTGGTGCCGGTTTCCTTTAATAAATCCTGGTATCGCAATCAGATAAGACATATTGTAGAACACGCTGTTGAAAAATTTAGCTCGCAATATAAATCTATTCCTTTCTCGAGAATTCTTTATCCGAACGATCAAATCTTTCTTTTCGCTCCAATTCTCATTCATATAATCACTTTTATATGTATAAAACATCTACCAGTTATATCATATTAATAAAAAGACAACTGCGGTAATGCTGGCTGATAGCCTTCTATGCGGTAAATACTTGTAGTTAGTATTCTTTCTAGAACAAATAAGTGGTTTATAATAGCTCTCGTTTCTCATATCTGGAATTCAATCGCTCGACATCGGCATTTCCAGCTACACGTTATGCGTTCAAGCTTTAAAACAGCGGGATTTCGAAAATTCCCGGAACATTCAATGTCCATCCGATGGCGACGCACCGCGGTGAGCTTTGCAAACGGCGTTGCCATTCGAAGTTGAAGTCGACACGGTTCAGTGTGGTTAAAGCAAGTGTGCGTGATCCCTGAAAATGTGTATTGGTGCTGATGGTCGTAGGCGGAGGCTGGTTTTGGAGGAGATGGAGAACCGCGAGTGAGTACCTCGCCAGCACACTTTACGATACGTCGAATGACTAATACGTTGAAACAATAGGCTGTCGTCGGCCGCCCGATGGGACTGATGGCTGAGAAGGGTTGGGCGGGGAGGGAGAGGGATGATGGTGGTGGCAGTCGACGGGTTGGGGGATTCCAATGCACCACTTAAGCGTTTCTATATCCGTGGCTTCGGGCGCCTATACGTAGTTCCGAGCTTTTATCACGGCTGGCTTCTGCTCGCTTCTACTACTGGCAGCTACTGACACAGGCACAGGCACGGGAGCTTGCTGACGAGATGAGTCGTTAGCATTACGATCATTATTAATGACGTAATTGTTACAAGGAAGTCAACTTTTCCATCGTCCCCGTCATTACGTCGTTACGCGTTCTCTCCCGTTCCCTCGTTATCGCATCGAGGCATAATAGGGCACTCTAACTTGCCGAGCCATCTGTTTTCCCCTCTTCAGTACGGTTTTTTAAATCGTAAGCGGCAGGCGAACGCGTCGATATTCACTGTTTGGGTAACACGAGGCCTTTTAACGCCTGAACATCGAATCCCGTCATTGAAAACCAATTGTCGGTTGGGGTGGCATCCGATTGTGCGCTTTAAATGCCGGAATTGGGAATACTTACATACGTACGCGGCAGCTTTATTTCGATAATTAGTATCCGCTAATTAGCCTTGTCTGTAAACGTGGGTGAATCCGCGACTCGTCTCTCCGATTTCTTTTACCTTTCTTTTATCATGTTATTCCACTCGTGTTTTTCACTTTTTGTTTCTGTTCGTTTGTTTTTCACCGTCGAATTCCACGCGGAACAAGATCGAGCCTCATCAAAGGATGCTGCCTCGCGTAACATAATACACGCGTTTCCACCTGGCTGAAGGTGCTCCTGTAGTTTGATAAAGTCAAAGTTCAAAGTCCGCGGGGGTGTGGTGTGAGATTCGCGGGGAGGGTTGGAAATGGGGATGGTCGATCCCAGCCGACGGTGATTGCTTCTCCCCCAGCCTGCCTTAAAATTGACGTCATATTCGTTATCCTTTCGACCCTTCTTCTATGCCATCCTCACGTCTCCCGTGCCTCTGCCTGTGGGCATCTCTTTCTGCATGCGTATAAGCTTACATCAACCCTTCTCCACATGGCCACACCCAGTTTCAGAGCCAGAGTACCTCGAAGCCGGGATTTGCTTCGCAGCAAATAAAAAAGCCCTCCTTTGGTGCCGTTTTCGGTGTTTCATTCCGTTTGAAATTTTCTTCCTTCCCGTTCCTCTTCACTGACCAGACGTCGATGCTGCAAATTGATTAATACCGTCCATCACTTTGAAATACGAATGCATACGTTACGAATTTTTATGAGTATTCATAATGAATTCCTCTTTCTCTATCAACTGTACTTGTCTCCGAAACGCTTCAGTTTGCAGTGATGTGATATTACTAGGGAGCCTGTGGTAGCCTAAAGTTTTTCAACTTCTTGGATTATGATGAAAATACTTTTTACCTGCAGGACTCAAATCTATTATAAGAACTTGAAGACTGAATAGATACATATAATAATTGTTTATGTTTTTTCTAATTAATCCTTTTTCTTTTTATAAAAGGATTTCCTTTTATTAAAAAATTTAATACAATAAAAGAAGAAGTGTGAGGGAAACAAATTGCTTATACTGCCGTGCGATGGGTTTCGTTTGTTGATCGAAGACATTGCAATAATTCCTGAGATAAAAGCGAAAAGAGTGAAGAAGGCTTTGCAAACGATACGCTGGCCATCCCTTACCATAACGCCGAACGACTCCCTTCCGAAAGAGCTTCCATCCCGCGAGAGAGCTTCCATTACTAATCTATGCAAAAACCAGAATATCTTTATCTCTCTGCATGCTGAGAGAGGACGTATTTCCGGAATAAATTCCATTCGTTCTGCGAGATCTCCATTGCCTCTTTACATTTTTCAAGGTCGATCGAGTTATTTCCTTCGCTTGATGCATATTCAATTCTGATTTTGCTAATTACGCCAATCCATCGAAACAATTTTATCCTGTCACTTCATCGAATTTTTCGCTTCATAGACTCCGCTCGGGAGTACAATTAATGCTAGTTCTCTTAATTCTCTACGGTAATCTTATTCAACTTTTAGGTGAAGTTGGGGAGATCTATATTCATATTTATTTCATTTGCATAACATGTTATCAGATTTATTTCTTGGCTAAAAATTTGCATAAATTGATATGAAATATACTGATTAATAATTGTGTGGCTTTTCATATGAGATCGAAGATCGTTAAAAGTAAGGAATTTTTACCACAATGAAAGATCATGATTTTAGAAATGCGCAAAGCATTGGATACGAGGCGTCGAAAGGGTTTGAGGTTTGAGGAGAGACAAGCAAAGGGAGAGAGAAGGTAGAGGGTGGATGGACTGAAGGCAGCGGTCAGGGGAAAATCTGGGGGAGGTGGAATACGTATATGAGAATTAAAGCCGTCGAAGGAATTAAAGCATATAACCGTGGCTCGGATCTCTGAGCTATGCCCATCCGTTCGACGGTCGGTCCGACGGTTTACCTCCCTGAATTTCCGTTTATCCGTCTGTATTTCTGTCGGAGAATCTGAGCTTCTCTCTGCAGACACCGCGTTATCGGCTCAGCCACTTTCTCTCTCTTTCGCACACCGGATCTTCGTAAAAATTATTCGACAGAGAAAAATTACATCCCTCTGTTTGAGTGGATTGTTGGAAGAAATTAAAATGCTTTTAATGGAAGGATAAGCAATCGCGTAACTCCGTTTCGTGAGTTCGCCTTTTTACCAGCTTTAAACGAAATGACGAATTGGCCCTCCCGTTTTTGAGCAAATTGACAACATTTTAGTGAAAAATAGTTATATGTATGCAATTCTTATTTTTATCAATTTA
This sequence comes from Ceratina calcarata, assembly GCF_001652005.2. Lineage (NCBI taxonomy): Eukaryota > Metazoa > Arthropoda > Insecta > Hymenoptera > Apidae > Ceratina > Ceratina calcarata. The sequence continues at coordinate 179,606 of NW_017135985.1, read as the reverse complement.
ACGAATTTAACGAAATAAGGATTCAATGGTTTGAAACGGTCATGAAACTCGCGCATGGATTAGACAAAGAGCATCGTCGAATCCTCCGTTGATGTTCGCTTAGTGCAAATACCGAAGGTTTCGTGATTCGAGTCACGTGACGGAGGTGGTAGGCACATTTGTTGCTTTGGACCGCGAAACGACGCGACGCGACGCGACGGGAGCGTCGCAGTGACGGGTCTCGCAGTGCTCGCAGATTCGTGCACACATCACAGAGTCAGCACTAGCCAGTTGGCTCTGTACCGACCGCACCTCTATATCAATCACTTGACCGGTGGCTATCCCGTAGCCACCCTTCGACTATCACCCTTCGTTCGCCCTGCCATTTCTGCACGGCACTAACACCAGCCTCCCCAGTATCCATTCTAATCCACCTACTCTCCTCCTCCTCCTCCTTCTCCTTTTCTCTCTATCTCCTATCTCTATTGCTCTTTCTCCTCGGCTCCTGTTCCCATCTTTGTCCTATCGTGCGTTGTACAGGCGCCAGGCCGTACCGCTAACCGATGTTCAGATTGATAATTTATGACTGTTAATTATGACCGTGCGGTTTCGTGTCGGTATTTGACCGTGCACGTAATCGCGATTTCGAGACTGCAGATTGCACTTGTAACGCCAAGACGTCAGTTGAACTCTAAATTTTTACTCGACGTTCCCTCATACGTGACCGTTGAATTTATACTACAAACACTGTTCATATAATTGCTAAGTAATATCGTAATTTATAGCGCGATTCGATATTGATAACTCGTAGGTTAAATATCGTTAAATAATTAGTCTAATTATATCATGTCTCTTCTGTAGCGGAATATTTCCATCGCTGCTGCGAAACGAACTACAAAGGGGTAGTGAGCGAAGCTGCTTGTTTCTATCGTTTTTTCACTGACGGCTGTGTCAGTACGTTAGACAGCTACGGCTGGAACAAAAGCAAACGCTACGTAGAGGAACGTTCTGCGTGTCCCGGCAGAAGACATAATAGTCTCGCATCGGCTATAAAGAATCGCAGTCCGCCATAACGCATTGTCGTCCCGAACCCGTGACTACGCACGGTCCCGCTCGTGATCCCATTTTCCAGGCCTTTTGTCGCTTCTCTTTCCTTCTCCATTTTTCTTCTTTTCGTCTTTTTTCTTCATCTTCCTCTTTTTTTTTTCCCCAAAAAGCAACAACGCTCTTTCGCACTAATCGTCCCGCGTCAGCCGATTCGACAGAAACGCGTCGTCACACGAGTTACTCGACGCGAGTGAACGGCGTGTCGGTGAAGATAAAGCTGCGTGAACGTTAACCATCTATCCACTTTTTACTGTTCCCTCTCTGTTCCTCTCGCTTCACACAGAACGAGAAGTTGAAAGGGAGAACGAGAAACAGAGAAAGAGAAGTAGAGTGAGAGAGGAGGAAGGAACGAGAGGGCTTAGTTGCCGCCTCATATCATTAAAATTGAGATATTGACAAAAGACTTCGTTATATACATACATATATACATATATATATATATATATATATTTGACGGTAGATGAAGCAGCCTCTGGGGAGTCTCACAGATCAATGGGAATATTGAACAATTGTCTCTCTAGCTACGGCTAAAACGAGCGGCCAAGACAATCAGCTCCCTGCGAACAATGCGTAGCTTAATGACGTAGCAGAACCGTTTTCGCCGCGCATCACGCTTCCTTCCTTTTCATCAAGTGTCCTGAATGCACTCCTCCATCTGCTCGGAGAAAATATTACAATTAAAATATTAGGCGTGAGAAATTATGTGCTGTGATCCACCGTTGATTGGGAATCTATTATAAATTAACAAAAGTTACGTTAATTTTGTAATTCTTTTTGCTCGAGCATCCTGTTTTTGTATTAACGTACGTTTATTCTGACTGAATTATACTAGAATTCACTTAGCTCATTCGCTAAATTAACAGATTTCTAAGTTGGCTGTTGAAGTTCATCAAATTTCAAATGTAATATCTCCTTTTCTGGGTTCAAATGAAGGAAAAGATTAATTGAAATTAACTGATTGACCTATTGCGTATCGAACAGCTGATTATGTTATCCGTAAAAGTATAATGAGAAGTGTATTGAGAGAAAAGAGGATACATAATTGTTAGCCAAAGGGAGAGGAAGCAGTTCGGTGATAGGAGACAGTGGCACGGTGGTTCTCCTTAAGGTTTGGTCTCCGCAGTGGCAATGGCATTGGCGGTGGTGTGTTTTAGGGATCAATAATTTATGTAAATGTGTACGCAGCAAGGGCGCTACCGTGTGGCGGTGAGTTACAGCTATGACGGTAAGGGGGTAGGTGGGTGGTTGGGTGGGTGGCCGGTATGGTGGTGGTGGTAACGGATGAGGAAGGAGGAGGTGGAGGAGGAAGGTGGTTAAAGAGGAGGTAGAAGGGACGGGTTTTAGGGGTGAGTCGCGGTACGGTGGCGGTGGCAGACCGACTAAGGGTGGAGAAGATCGCGACACGAAGGGGTTTGACGTCCAACCCTTTCATCGATTGTACTTCTCTGCTCCCTTTTATCCCTTCGCCGTATACTACCCTATCCCCTAACCCGTTCCACGGTGCTCGAGCGCGGCAAAAGCAGCCATCGACTAATGCTCGATAATTCCCTGCGCGTTTGTTCGCGCGAATATTTTCTCGACTTTCCAGTGCCGTGCCGAATCGCCTCCTACTCGAACGCTCTTTTCGCGTATCTTTGAAATGTACGCGCCACCCCATTCCGTCTTCCGCGCTTTCGTTTTCCTTTCATGCCTTTGTTCCTCGGCGAAACCGCCGGGTGTATCCGCGAATAATATTTTCCAGCGGCTCTCTCTCTCTTTCTGCCTGTTTACGACGCGACGTCGCCGACGACTACGATGCCTCTGCATAAATAAGAACGTAGTTCCAGTGTCCATTTATTACGGTGAACTAATTAGTGAAATTATTTGCTCCTTTACTGTATCTCTATCTGTGTAATTTCCGGTCGTTGTTATACGAGGCGCCAGTGAACTTACGCTACTTTGAGAAACGTGTGCGTTCTTAAACCCTTATGTGGCTGATGTCTTTACGAGAACACATACTTTATGTAGCTTCTTTCGTCACGTCTTCGTTTTTAACATCGAGCATTATTTTAGTAATAAAATTTTGCTAATGCCGTTTTTTGACATGCTGAAGAGTGAGGATGTATAGATGGCGTAATAACGAACGATACGTAAAGGTTTGATCAGAATCAGTGGACATTGGCGTAAGAATTCGCAGGGGTGTGATAGAGCGAAAGGGTGTCGAGGAGAATGCAGAAAGGGTCGAAGGGAAGCAGACAGAGAAGAGGATCAGTTGTTTCGGCCCTTCGTCTTTCTCTCTGCTGCTCGGTACTGGCGTCATCCCGTCGTCCCCTACCCTTTGATCCCCCCAATAATCAATATATTCTAACATAACTCTAATGGCTACCCCATTTGAATACAGCCGAATCCACCCCACGGTTCTTTGCATCTCGCGGAGCTCCGACAATACCAATCATCCGAAATATTCCCTTTCTCTACCGCTCTGTCTCTCTTTTTCTTTCTCTCCGTTGCTTTCCTTCCTCCTCGCTGTGTTGTCTGCCAGAGCCCCACGCTCCGCGCCTGGTATTAAAACTTTCGAGGACGAGACGCCCGGCGGCGTCCTTCCTCGACCAACCCCCATCAAATTTCTGCTATCGATGTCCAGCCTTACGCGTGTCTTTTGTTCCATTTCTTCCTTCCTTCTTTACTCTCTGCCTCTTTGAACGGTTTTGGCGACTTTCGGTTGTGGATCCGGATCGAAATGTGTGGGGCCTCGCTAATGGAAATACGAAGAAATTGCTTTTGTTGTTCCTGGATTCTTTAGTCGTGACTTTCCTTTAAGATTTAAGTGTTCTGTATAATGTTGTACTGTACTACACTTGGTATATGTATATAACAATTGTGATTATATCACGTAAGAAGAAAGAAGAATAATACGTATAGATTGTAGAAACCAAGAATATTTGAGTCAACAGATTATTAAAGCACATTTATTAGATAATAAGTAGAAAAGAGGGGTAGTGATCATCTATGCTATCAAATTTTTCGTATAATAAAAAAATAATCTAAGTTTCAAGTTTATACGTTGTCAAATACATAAGTAGAGAAAATAAGAATCGTAAGGGTCAAAATACCGCAGCAAGTGGAATTAATCTTCGTTCTCGATCTCGAGAATCGATCGAGCCTGGCTGATGCACCTTTTACCCGATGTCTTTTTTTTATCGAGGAAGGCGGCAGTTTTCTCAGAGGGATAAGTCGAGTGAGCTAATAAATCAATTCTAAGGCAAAAGCGGTCGTCGACGCGGAACGTTCCTCTCCAGCTCAGTTTTCGGTTTCGAGTGCACTCGATCCGAAAATAAGGATTTACATATTCATGCAAAGATCTCACGTTCGAGGATTCAGTAGAAGGAGACGGCGTCGACCGAAGCGAGGATAGTTTGTAATGGGATTTTCACCCCGTTTGGAGTCCCTCTTTTCCCCTTACCACCTCGCCTGTCCTACTCTTTCGTTTCGTGCTTTGCGGTGGAATTGTCCTGACGTATCGACGAGCACCTCCTATCTCTGGTTATTGGATTTAAAACTTTTCTTTCCAATTATCACAATCTCGAACTTCGTCTTCTTTTAACACGTTGTGGAAAATACATTGATAGAATTAGTTTAACACTTCTCTTGCAAATAATAAGTGAATAGTAATATATCTGAGTGATATAATATTTGATAGATTCCATTGCTCAAACTATTTCAATATCGAAAGTAGATTAAAATTATCATCACAACGTTAGTAATCGAGCAATATCGACCGTTGCTATTAGATACGTATAATCGAGGGAGTATAGCGCTTCCTTGTAAAATTATTCTCGTACATACTCGACTACCTTGTCCTACATCCTCGCTTGTCATTCGCGACGAAATAACAAGAGCACTTGAAGAAGTTTGTCCATAAAAGGTTCCCTAGAATCTCGAACTAAAGGTAAATTGCATTGGATCCTGCTACGCTTCGTTTCAGGGTCTTCCCACTACCTTGTCACATCGTGTTTTACGACTTTGTCTCCTACACTGTTTAAATTTCCTAAACTCGTCACGTACGATTTGTTTGAACTTTGCTTTTACTTATAACTTCTCCGTTCACGCGATCCGCCGATACCGCCGTTACCTGTACCGGGAATTTCATCCCCCCACGCTGTCGTCGGAGATTGTAAAATGAACCACGATTTCGAAAAAGTTGCCAACGGGAAGGAAACGCCACTGTACGGTGGTTGTGTGAATCGAAAGGAAGCGAGACGCGAGTATGTGATAAAATGAGTGTTTATTACGTGGGGGAGCAAGATATCGGGTGTGGGGGCGGGGGGGAAGGAACGACGGAACGAATGAGAAGTTGTCACATTTGTTTCGCCGCGATAAAGGGCGATGCGATGCCGCCTAGCGTCGAAAGTAAATTCGTTGGCCTCGAAGTGGGAAAAGTTGTTTACAAATTTCTCGATAGGAAGCGATAAAAAGCGGAGAAGAATCGGAGTAGTCGAATCTATTCTGTGACTGCGGAGTGATAAAACATGGAGGAAGAGATACAATATAGATTCAAACAAGACAGAATAACGAAGATTCCTTTTATATTTTATATTCGAACGAGTAAAGATAACACGCTTTCTCGTCACGCATGTTGGATTTCAGGATAAGAAACGGGCGCATGATTGGTATTCAAAGTTGTAATGGTGCCTCCCGTGATCTTCCAGAAAATAGGAACATACAGTGGACTAGAACGGTCTCTCTATCCCTGCTTGCACAACTTTATACTTTAAATCCGCCCTATAAATATCACGCTCCTTTGGACGCCGGGGCTGGTTTCCGAAAGATTGGCTCGCGGTATCCTTCGTGGGAATCGCTCACCGCTTTGCGTCGATATATCAAGGGATGAAGCCCTTCTCCGATCCCCCACGAAGCGATTCGTCATCCTCGTTTCTTGTAGAACAGGCCACTGGTTTTACGCGCCATCCCCGATGCCTCTCTGTCATCGATAACCGAACCAAAGAAATGTATAATGCGACCCTCGTATCTGTCCAATTTTATTAATTAGACTTCTTACATTTTTTATACGAGAAATGTTGTGCAATAGTCTTGCGATATTTTTTATACGATATATATAATTTTCTGTCATTTAAAACCATATGTGTAGATTTTTAAACCCATGCGGGATACCTTCAAAAGGGAACAACGATAAAACAGAGGAGATACATACATGTATCAGCAGGATCAATCACGGCTTTTTCCCCCGTTCTCAAAAAAACAGAAAAGGAGCGCAGAAACGGTGAAACAATTGTTTGCCGATGCAAACGTTTAATTTATATCAGTCGATTCAACAAGTGCTTCAGTCACGTTCATCGGATTATCGGAATTCTTTCGTTTCTTCCACGAGCTGCCGCGTGTGTCCGCGCGGCTGTAATGATTTATCGACTCCGAAATCGCCACTAATCTTGTTGACGGAGAGTCTCCCTCCACAACTTCTCTTTTCCCTTCACCACTTTCGTCCCATTTTTCGCGCGTAAAAATTCACCGCGCTCCCGGCTTCCTCTCCCGTGGGAACAACCGAACCAAATCGAAGATGGAATGTTAAACAGTCAAAGGGTTAGGCACCGCACGCAGTGTCGTCGGTTCGTTGAAATACACCGACAGCAGGCGAACCGTCTAGCTAGGCGGTCGCCCAACCTCTCTTCAGTCAGGCGCTGCGCGCATTTAGATAAGTTAAACTATAAATTAGACGGATCACTGGTAGCTACTCGGGGAAATGTTGTTGGTGCCTGAATATGTATGATTTATACAAGGAACCCGACTCACCGATATAATTCCTGAACTCCAGGCGTTGGTGAATCGCGAATCTGGAATGGGTCCTCCCTTCACCGTTCAATCTTCGTTCGATGGTAATAGTGGGTGAACGCCTATAGCTCTCGTACGTTCTGCTCGGTTCACTACAACCGAGTGAAAGAACGCTAGCCTTTTTCTCACCTACTGAGGACGTTCGTAATCTTTGCTGGTGAAAAGTTGTAGACTATTTGCAAAATATATTCACATAAAAATATTGAAATCAAATATCTTCTATGAGATATTCTAATACACGTATAAAATAGAAGTTTCGCCCTTCAATTACAATGTCTATCTTTCGGTATATTATCTTGAAAAATCAAGGAAAGAGATCGAGAACAGTGGACGGTGGATGAGGAAAAAGTTTTCTACGGGAAGAGTGGCTGAGGGCAACGAAGAGACGGGAACTGCTGTCGCTCGGCTGCCGCGTCTTCCCAGACTGTCGCTAATGGCATCGTTATTTTAAAATACCACGATCATATTTCCCCGTGGCCCACCAAGAATATGCTACGGCGTATCGAACTTAATCTACGCCGAACCGTTTTGTCTCTCACCCCCCGAACCGCACCGCGTACGTCACCGAGAAACGATCCCCTGGAATCTAAATCATGTAAGGATTACGACGATGCGGTATAGAAGCGGTGGAGGATCAGAGGAGGGCAGGGGGCGGAAGACGATCCACGCCCGGCCAACTCGCATTTTGGAAACATTTAAATTCTTATACGCGAATAAATAGCAAGAATTTTACGCGCGATAAAATATAGATTTCCTACGGGGTTGCCGGCAGCGTTGCGCCGCGCCGCCTCGTCTCGGCGAGGGTGGAGGGACGCGCGGTCATAAAATCATTGATATGAAAATATAGTCTTTTCACCGGGTTCTCCCCTGTCCTGCCGTATTCCTTTCTCCGTGACGAAATCGTCCGACCGAGAGTCGAGCAAGGAGAAAGGGACTGAATGGGAACCATAGAGAAACAGAGAGACTGTCGTGTCAACTCGAGATCCATTGTTTTTTCGAATAACAGACACTGTTACTGATAAGTAGTTAATTCGTCACTCAGGCGATTTGTAACAACAATGAACGAATATCATTAGTACTAATCGATTGAAACATATTTATTTGCATTAAATAAATCAAAAAGAAGAATACATATAAAAATATATAGATATAATGCAAGCA
>NW_017135985.1:164466-169999 GCF_001652005.2 Ceratina calcarata | reverse complement strand
TCTCTATCTTTTACAGGGACAGTAAAAATTAATTTGACGTTCGGTCTATTCTCTTATCTCTATAGTTAAGATATTATTTTTATAAAGAAATATTAATCTCTGATGCGTGATCTTCATTTTCTTTTTCCAACTGCCCACTCAATTGAGAGGCTACTATATGTATAGCTACTTGAACGATAATCATGGAAAATGAACTGTGGAGTCGGGCGAAGAAGTTTCGTCTAAGGGGAACAGGTTGACCCGGTTCGCAAATCAGAACGATTAAAGACAAGAAGTTGAGATCAAAGGATGTTCGGTAAAGTAAAGCCGAACTCTGTTAGGGAACTGGATATTCTACCGCGGACACGGTAGCAAGAGGGTTGGCGTCGCCGGCATCTAATCCAATAATTTAATTTCGGGATCCCAGCTGAAGGGGATTTGAAGTATTAGCCGACGGAATTTGTGTATCTTTGATTAGTATTCCATTCGGCACGGCGCTCGGCCTTGCTCGATCGCGGTTATACACGAATCCAAAATCAACTGTGTTGCGATGCGTGTCTTTGCCTTTTCCAAAGGGCTGGACGCTCTGTAGCTGTTGCTGTTTCCGAGGAGAATTAGAACGATTTTAGTAAAGCGAGAAGTATGGACGGTCTGCCCGGTTGGATATCGTGTAATTAATATTCAAAAGTAATTAAGTAACTCGTGGGAGCATGCGCGAGTCACTGGTCTAGTCTACTCTTATTTATACATTAACCATATTTCAAATACAGATAAGCTTCATTCGTTTGATGTTTTTCCCATTCCAGCAGTTCAGCTTGTTTCACTTAAATGTGAATCAATTAAGTCACGGAATGTAAAAGTATGACTACGTGTACATATTTTATGATCATAACGAATGGTTTATTACGAAGTAAATGAACCAATTTATTTTGCTACGAAATGCACTTAATTTCCAATGTTTTTGATATTCAACTACGTGTAAGTAATAATTCGTGGGATTGGTTGACACCGATAGAGGTAACGATTAACAATGAAAGTCTGAGGGGTCGCGTGAAACTTCTGGAACGCGCGACGCGGGCAACGTATATGAACCCGCGGCACGGCGCATCCAGCTTTCGCGGCCATAAAGTTCGAGTTTACAACGCGAAATGGACTGGAAAGCAAAACGTGCAAAAAAGGAGAGTAACGAGAAGGCAGCATGGAAGCAGCGGCGAAAGGATGAGCGAGCCGAGTTTCGCGTATGTACGAGGAAAGAGGAGATACGGCGCGTCGGGAGGAGGACGAACACGGTGGAATCGTCCGCGTTAAAAAGAGAAAGGGTAAAATTAAGAGAGAAAAAGAGAGAGCTCGGGAGCGAGAGATGGAGAAATTGGAGGGGTGAAAGTGGGTGGAACGGAAAGCGTGGGCGGAGAGAGGGAAAGAGTGAGGGAAAATAGGAAGTGGAAGCGAGAGAGAGGAACGGTAGCAGCAGTCAGAGAAGTAATATCCAGCGCAACGTTCCGGCAGGATGAGCTTTAATTGGAATATGGATCCGCTCTCTGTCGTTTCCCGATACTCCGATAAATTATCCTACGTACCATTTGCCCCGGAAAGCGGCACTTCAATTCGTTGCCACGTTCGAAGCGTAACACCTAGCTGAAAGAGATGATGCGCGCCATTCGAAGCGAATGAACATGATGAAGTGCGAACCGTAGGTTTTAAAGCCTCCCGATTAAGGTCAATTTGCTGTGATTCGATTTATATCGCATTAAATTAAAACCAACGCTATGGAATTATACGACGTGCCCTGTGTCTCACACGTGAATTTTGTATCTTTAAATAACTCCTACCCACTGGATTTTCATCACGAGATCTATTGCAATCGGTGATTTTAAAAGAACTTGTTCTTTTGGTTCAACTAAGTGTATTGTACATGCACATACCTAGGCGTATCTGTTCGCACTTTACTCAGATCCGGCATGTGTACAGTCGTGGGTTGTGTTCGAAGACCGAAGAGAAATGCTAGACATTAGGATTGGAATGGCGGGCAATGACGGAAGTTGATTCGCCACGTTCCGCCGTGGGACTTGGCCGCCGCTTCGCGAGTTGTGATCTATACCCGGTATATTCCTGCTGCCCGTCCAGTCTTCCTCTAGGGATTCCGAGTGACGTATGTGGCTACCTGACGAGAGAAAACAATCTTCGAAAATATATCGCTCTTACCTGCCGACCAATGCACTGGCAGCGAGTGGTCTTTCGTTCTTGAAAACGGATACCCTTCGCTATTGGATTATTGAAATCTGTCTTGTGATAATAAAGAAATTTCAATACGTACTTAGAGCTGCTTTTAATGTTATATTATAATTTTAAATTAAAACACATTTACGAAATTCTGAAATAATTATTATATGATGAGATTTGATTGATAAATATTGACTGATTAGAATGTAATAATCGTCTGTAAGGAACAGAAAGTATAAGATGAAATAGCAAAGTGGACATACCCAGGAACAATCAGGCGGAGGGTGCTGTTGTTTTCCACTATCTGTCTTCGGGTAAACGCGTGCGGTTTAGCCAATTCGCCCCTTGACCGAGAAAAATGGCTATCGGCCTTGGGAATACGTTTACGACCGTCCCGGGTCGAGTAATTCTATTACGGAAGGATTTTTTTCGCTTTATACTTTATCGGAATCGGTGCTTTTTTTCAGAATTCTCGTCTAGACCATTCCTTCCTCTAATAAGGTCCAACTATCCCCGGGGACTATCGATATATTCCAGCTTCGTACTAACTCAATTTTTCTTACTGATTTCCGTGTTTTGAGTACCGAATAGGGTGTCTCATTTATTCCAAGAATTATCGATCATGCAACAGCGTCATTTTTACACAAGTCACAGCAATTTCATTTCAAACTAATTAACTTAATTCTGTCAGGTCATTTCAAGTTGACTTCGAGCTTCTGATACAGCATCGAAGAAAGTGTTACGATTATTTGAAATACGTATTTATATGCATAGTACTTTTTATTGTTACGATACGTGATGGTACGGTACCAGCTCTTCTTTTTTCCATATTTTTATACATATAGCCCGCGAATCGTTGCACGGGACATTTGATTGTGCGGCGCATGATGTATCAATCTTTTTCAAGGGCCAGCAACCCCAACCGAACCGTGTAACGTACTCGATACCGGGACATTTGCATGTCTTTTATGAAAATTCTATAGTTTATGAGCACATTTGTATGTATTATCGTATTAGCATATTCCAAAAGACAGCAATCTCAATATTGGATAGCATACTTCGCTATATTCGCTTGTTTACTACACACCCCTTCGCTCGAAATGGAACCGCGCACGTGTCCTCCCTTCACGTCGAAGATATTGTGAAACGCCTTTATTCCTTCGCCCGAATTTTCAATAGAAAACATTCGAAACGATGCAACCAAACCGTCGGAGGGGAAAAACTTTCCGCGAAACAAGTCAGCTTTCCGGTGAATGCCAAATATCAATTTTAGAAGAATATGCTCGTTTGACTTTACGTTTTCGGTAATTTTCAATAAAATTTCATGAAAAGCAAGTAAATAGAAATGTCATGTGATCGGATGTTATTTACAAAAGAAATTGGTATAACATCGTGTTAATCAATTTTTTAAAAAATCATTCTTACATTGAAATCTAAAGAATGTATAAACTATCAACCATTGTATTGATTCATAAATTAAATTAATAGCATTTATAGGATGATAATCTGAGACTATTAATGTAAACGGTTCGAATAATCGTGAGGTCGCAAAGTGGCGGTCGGAAGAATTCGGTTATCTGTGACATCTATCGCGGAAAGAGGAGGAAACGAAGAGATCTGCATGTTATTGGGTGTGTATACGTTGAAATCAGACCATTTGGCGAGATCAAACCATTCGTACGAGGAGCTTTTCTCGTCCTACTGATATCATGTGCGAAGGCTCGTATACGTTGCTAAGCAACCGTCCGGAGGGTGCCTTCTTGCCCGCATCGACGTGGTTTTAGCTGGTTTACTCATTTAGGCAGTAACAAGCCTACATGAAAGACATAGAAGAAATCTCGTACGGACGAAAGGAATAGAGAACGGAGTCGAGAGGATTTACATTTACATTTACACAGTGACTCCGCGTTAATTCTTCGTACGCATTTACTACTTAACAGTGCGGCTCGACTTGTAAATTAAAATACCTTCCTTTCGTCTTTGAGAAGCATAGATGTCAAACAACGCGGAATATTGTAATTTCCAAGAAAGGAATTTTTATTAACAGATGTACAAGATTCTTTAACAATGTACGAACGCAAGTTTTCAACAGAGACACAAACACAAGTCCTTCCCTTTACTACAGTGTACATCCTGACGAAGCAACCGAGTAACTATCGGTTATCGCTTAAATGGCAAACAGATAATACACTTCCGTAGCGATATCGAGTGTGACGCGAGTCGGAGGTAGGTGTTCGGTAGCGACGATGGTTCCCGGTGTTAAGGGCAGAGGATCCTTGGCGAGGAGAGATCGATGCCACCCCCTCACGAGAATCACCATCGCGGGTCGGGGGCTAATCAAGCTAGTGCAGCTTCTAATACGCTGGAAGGCATTTAATCTCGACAACTTGCTAACGACCTGACCAACACACTATACATTCCCGATAAGCAACAACCCTACGTGCAAGAAGCATACCTTCTCGGCTCGATACTCCCGGTGGCTCTTTGTCTCTTCCTGACTTCCTCCCTCGATCTCTCTTTCGTCGGGGCAACGAAAGGACGAAACTCTCTTGGTCCACTTGGATTCTCGTGGTAGTCGTTCGCGTCCACCTACACGCGTATATGCGCGTACACAGTCGGGCCCGGTAAGGCTAGACAGCTGAAATCGTAGCAGGTTGAGAAGTGGGTGTCGAAGAAGAGGGCGTCGGGGTGAAAACGTTCGGAAGGGGTGTAGCCGGCATTAGGCGGGCGCCGGTGCACGTTCCTACGCTCGTTGCCAGTTCAACTGTGTATCTCCATAGCGTTACTTGTCCCATAAACAGAGAGCACTATTCTCCAGTCGATGGTCTTCGGATACGATGCTGGCTGAGCCCTGAACAGCTACACGTGCTGCTACGTGTAGCCATGCTATATATCTATAGGCGGGGAGGTATAGTTTTGCGAACTAACGCCGTGCCATGCCAACCCAATTCAATTTAAACTTCGATGCTCGCGGGGGTGGCTGGTGTTGCCGGATCGGGGGATTCGTAACGCGCACGCGCCGCCGCCACTAAATCGCTCGAAATTAATGCGAGTTATTAGTTGACGGCGATAATTAGGAGGCAATTGCACGGAAAAGCGACGTGCCGTTGCGTCGTGGAGAATTCCAATGGACCAACGGCTGATCAACCCTTTCTTATCTAACGGAAGAGACTCCGATTTAACGCAGATAGCTGTTAGTGACTTGGCTCGTACCAAGCATAGTATCCATAGTATCGCATATATTTATTGATACAGCATCCAAAATCCTTCTTATTTCTTAATAGGATTAATTGATTTTATTGATTGAAATTTGAAAATTCTAACATGGCATGGC
>NW_017135985.1:154788-163300 GCF_001652005.2 Ceratina calcarata | reverse complement strand
GTGGAGAACCAGCCTTTTAATTTTTTTATGAACTAAGTATAGTGTTAATGTTTGTCACAAAGATATCGTTATAATTCAAACGAGACTGAAGACTTACAAATACAAAAAAAAGATTTAAAAATACCAAATTGGCTGTAATTCGTGGCTTACAGATCGTATTTAAATGAAACGCGTTTCGAGGAGTACAATCGTGTTCCCCAGGCGTCAGTACAGTTAGGGGTACCACGAAAGCATATTATGTAGATACTTCCAATATTGGCTGCGACTCAGGAGACTGCGAGCTGCCTATAGATTTCCAGCGAACGAAGAGCGAGAAGATACACAGTGCTGGATTTCTACGGGTGTTGCAATACACTTAACTCGATGTATATTTGCATGCAAGCACGCACCTTGTCCAAGGAGGGTTGCTTCGGCACAGGGAGAAACGCAGACAGAAAGAGAGGGAGTGAGACGTAAAAGACGGTAGAGGGTAGGGGGTAGGTGTGTGTGCCACGTGCTCGTTAATATTCATATAAGTCATGAAGCACGGCGTCGCACACTCGCGGACTTGTATAAAGTATTGGTAAATAAATCATAATGCGTTATTGCATATTTGAATATATTTGATGTGAGGTTTCCGGGACGTCGAGACGCGACGTGAGCATGTATGCGTATGCTCTCTTAATATGGAGAGGTGCTTCACATGATCACAGGATATCAATTCGAGAATTTGTAATAAGCCCAATCTTTGCCAATTTCGAGTTTTCTGTGTTGGAGAATGAATAAAATTTCTCGAAGGGTTTACACAGTTTCATTAATAAAAGATTTTTTTTAACGTGTTTCGCGTGTGCTGATATGATTATAATTGGAATGGTGTGTAACATGATTTCTTTACGAATTTTGATTGATTAAGCTGTTCTCGGTTTCATCATTTTGATTATTTAAAATATTTCAATACCAAAGACTATGTAATCGGTCTCGTATTGAAGGCGATGTCGGTGTTATCGATTCTACGCAATGTTTCGGTGATTCATTGCTGCCCCCCTCCCCTCCCCCCTTCCCTGAGCATCAACTGGGGTGCTGGGGAAGCCATTGTGAATCGAAAGTAACGCAATATACACCCTACCTATAACGAAGCAACGGAGTGTAGGTGATATCGATGCTTTAAAATACATATCTGCATATACGTAGCTATCGGTTCCCCTTCTTTCTGTCCACCTCCATCCTCCCTTTTTTTTCGAAGGATAAGGGCATCGTACTTAATGAGTCGGGGAGAGTTGGCCCGCAACCCTGGTTGCGGATCAACCCCCATCGCAGTGGAGAAGCTCGGCACCCCGGGGACGTTCCCAACCTTATTTTGATGTCTCCGTCTCTTTCGTTCCTTTCATTGCCGAGGCACTGTAACATTGGCTGATTTATCGGCATTCTTCGAATCATTGCGGTAACGAGGCTGTATTCCCGTGTTCAATTCTTAGGAAGGCAGTCACGCGCCCAACGCTTGAATTATGTCTTTCTCCTACGTTATAAATTATTAACTGATAATGAGTATACTTTATTATTTTTAAAATTAGCTTCAGAGTACAAGAGGCAATCTGTAGTAGAAAGTAATTTGATGAAATCATGTGACGAATATAAATTTTAAAATCAACTATAGAATTATGAAATCCCCATATGTATTGTTGAAACTTATTTTATTATTCGTCTTTAAATGTGTTATAAGTAATCATTATATTATATCGATTGGTTTATTACAGAGCCGGTGTCAACCGTGAGTGTTCCCCCAACTAGTGTAAATCTCGAGTCACTGGTTGAGCGGTGGAAGATGCTATGATACGGGGGCAGGTGTCGCGGTAAACTCAGTTAATTAGACAAGAGGCAACCATCGCCACCCCTCGACACCCCCGAGGCTTGTTAATAACGCGTAATTACCATTATACACGGCGATACACTCTTCCAAGCCCACGTTGGCGACCCCATTAGATAAGACGACACCTTATTATACGCGAACTAACGCCACTGTATCGTGCAACCACAAAACTTCGAAGTGTAGTGCCTCGACGTGGGATCCGAGATGGAGGATCCTCATTTTCTTCTTCGCACTGAACGGGAATGATAAGCTGATGGAGGAGATCAAGGTAATTAAATCAGCTTTACTTATCCAAACATATTAACCATGTCTAGTGTTGTACGGATTTAATCAATGAAAAGCTTGACAGTCAGTTTCGTAGTTGCTGTAAAAATATGAATACACGTGCATTGCAAAATTTCTTACAATACAAACTGTCTTATAATTAGGAATACTTAGCGTATAATAAAGAGTGTTATGAACTATTATTTAAAATTAGTTATAATAACTACCAGCTATGAACATATTCAGACGTCATCACCTTGTGCTTAAAATTGCACGGGGCAATATAAAAATGCACGTTCTTTTTCAAAGTTCTCTCATTGTTAAACGATCCTTCCGGTTGGTCGCAGCGGGGAGCAAAAGGACTTCGGTGCGTTTAGAGTCAAATCAACAACGCATACTGGTGTTTAGCGCTTAATTATGAGACTACACAGACAGACCTTGAATCCCTCCTTGTATGAACTTCTGAAGCGTAGCGCCGCTAGAAGCTTCTTTCACGATTTATGTCATAATCACCTGAAAGATAGGGCCCGAAGAACGCGCGGCGCGACGCGACGCGGTGTTCCCCTTGGCTCTCGGAGTTCCTCTTCAACCGGAGTTCATTCTTTCTTGAACGAGGAAGCCTGGAGTCGCGCGAGCTGGAGCATAAAATGCATTTAGGGGTAATGCGACGTGTATCGCGCGCGCGGGCCGCTTTCAATGCCGCCTGGAGAAACGCGAAACGAGCTGTACACCGTGTAACCGCGCTGGACCCACCGTGTGTATGAACCCTGAACGTTAAATGTTAAATGCCAGGCCATTCAGTATTATCCTTTTTTTCGACGCAGTCGGGGCCCCTCTCGGTTCGTGAAAAAAACCGCGTATCAACCGTATGGTCTATGCTCCTCGCTTCGCCTACGACGACTTTGGACATCACCGGTGCATGCCGTTTCCTCGCGTAAACGGTGCCCGTTTTCCGCGCTTGCCCCCTTTTTTTCTGACTGAGCAACAAAGAACATTAAAAGAGGGTGACGAGCTCCTTCACCGGACGCTCTGAGACACCATTATTTGCCCGTTGCATGAAAAAGCCGCGCGTCAGAGACATCGGCTTTGACGTTCATTTTTCCATTTTACCATTTTTGTTCGCCAGCTAAGATTCCACTGGTTTAAGCTCCGCATCGGCGCGCTCTATTCTTTCTGCGTTCGCTGCTTACCGTTTGGCGCCACCGTAGATTCTCGAGAAATTTTCGCTCGCAAGCTCCTATTTATTGTTTAATCTCCTGTCAACGTCGGGGTACTGAATGCAGTTCTATGCTAAGTTAATGAGGACGAAAAATTTTCGTTAGTTATCTTTATTTTCAAACTGGAGCTTTCGATACTTGTCCAATTTGAGATTCATCCAGTTTCTACCCCGCAAACATCATCGTATGAATATGAATATACAAGGTGGGAAGAGAGTGTGTTGAAAACGACGCCGAGATGACGTTGCCAACTATACCAAGATGTCTCGGTCTCGCATTAGAATCCAAATGATCCCATTACGAGAACAACGATAAAACTAACAAAGACGGAGCCGCGATGCCCCGCCACGGAGACTCGTTTCTGAAGTTAAAATTGAGGAGTATCCCGGCCAAGACGGTTGCGTCTCCTTGCACATCGAAGTGCTACAAGAACGGGGCCCTGTCTGCAATTTTCATTATTTTTATTCGAGAATTTTTCTTACCTTCCTTCCCGCGGCGTACCTCCGCTCGAACCTACGGTTAAACCCCAGTCGGAAGTGGAAGATACACCCTTCACGCGATCATCCCAACTCCCTCGCTTTTCTTTTAGAATTCCAGAAACTTGAACATTGTTTTACTAATACATCTGAAGGTGTAGAAAATATTTTTCAAGATACTGAAGAAAATATAAGCTTTCAGTTAGCACACATGTAGAAATGCACATTCAATAAGGAAATTCGTAACCAATAGGAGATTCTATGTTGGATTGGCGTTTTATTCGCATGTAATTAAAGACGAAGTGTTAAAAGACTAAAGCGCATGGCAGTTAACCCTTAACTTTCGCGACGTTCACATGAAACAGGGTTGTGGTTAATTTAAAAATCAGTCCAGGAGTAAAGTCGAGGCTAGCATAAAGCTAACTCGAACGGCCAGGAAGAATTAACGTGACTCCGACCGCGAATCAGGGAATTCCACCGCGCGAGGAGAGAGAGAGAGAGAGAGAGAGAGAGAGAGAGATCGGCCGACAGCCTCTGGCGGGTTTCGAGTAGGTACACAGAGGATGCGGAAAGGCGTCATCGTCCGTTAAGGTATAATTTACACCTAGCCCCGACCAGCCTCCGCTGAAGAGGAGTACATAGGTACCTACCGCTCGCTAGTCGGCCGCTATCGTGTACGTAGCTTTGCCGAGTACGACGCGATAGTATATGTGTGACGCGTACTCGGGGGCGTAGAAAATTTCATTCCTGCGGTTGGTTTCGTCCCGTGAACGAGTGCATCGCGGCGCGTGCATGTACGCGTGGAAATAATGTACGAGTGTGCCGTGAAACGAGTACGAATGCGAGTTACCGGTACCCGGGGTACCGACTCTCTTCGCATACGTGCTCCGCAGCAGCTCGTATACACTACGTTCTTCTCTTCTATAACCGCCCTCCGTCGCGACTCTCCTTCTCGCCATCCCGCCGCCACCCACCACGTCTCTCGATCTGCTCGCGTTCCCTCCCTCTCCTGCCCCTCGCACACACCCTTATTCTCGGCAGGAGCTCGGCACCAAGGCATTTAGAGACCTTTTCCCTGACTCATCAGCTTTGTGCTTTTGCCGCACCGCGGCATGTGCCAACGAGTAATAACGCAGCTTTTGCGCGCCTCAAAAACATGAATTTTCACTTCAACTTCCCGTTAACTGTGCCCTCGCGAACAGCTAAGTAGAAAGTTAATTTTTTAATTATCCCCGGCGATATCACCGCGGAGGATATTCCTTCCCCACTTACCATCTGGTTGTCGCGTCGGCGACTGGCTCGTGGCCTCGATGCGACTCGTTGGCCAATTGGGTACTTGGACCCCGCAAGGTGAGCCCGCGCGCGAGCTATCGTCCTCGGGGTTATGACGATCGTTCTGCTAACTCTCGGCTAATGTCACCTCGTAAATGCACTCGTATTCGTCCGCGACGCTGTCGATGTAGGCTTTGATTAAAAGGAAAGTTCTTTGCGTTCTAGTTCCCAGTTTAGAATTAACGAATTCTTCGACAGTTACGTCGCTCAACTTTTACGTTTACATTTCAAGTACAATTAGTCGCAATGGAAGATATTCTTATTATGTTATGTCTTTGAATATCTCTGGTGCCTGGTACATATCTTCTCATGTGCAGCTCTAGACTCCATGAAATTATTATAACAGAGCTATAAACAATGTCAGTTAAAAAATGATATTACAATAATTTATGACTTGAAATTAATTAAGATTGATGTGATAAGACTTGAAGCAAAGATTTGCAAAGGGAAAATAATTGTTTTCCACAATAGATGACGAACGCTACCGCTAATTAAAAATCCCTTTCGTATTAATTAAACTGTTTTTGTATTATTGTAATTGAAGAGCTACGTCAGATAAAATATTTGCAAACTTTCTTCTACCCTTCGTTCGAAGACCACCTGTGAAGAACGAAGATCTGTCGCTGTGACGGGAAAAAGAAAAGGAGATTTACCGAGGAAGTGGACGATATCAACAACAAGTGCTTTCGCGGGAGCATTGTGTGTACAATGGGACTCCATAAATACGCAATAATTTTAATTAATTCCATGAGATTTTAATTAATTCCATAAAACGAGGAGATAGGTGCTGAGAATTCGTCGTTCGGTCAACAATTTCGCGAAACGTTTAATTCGCTGAAGTGAGAGACTTTATTAAATCCCCTTTCCTGAGCCTTAGGTAGAGACGAGCATATTTCAGATAGTATGCTTGGCGGGTTGTCGCAGGTAAAAAATCAGGGAACATGTGTATCGATATACGTCGACGAGTCTCCCGGTAAAAACACGCTGGTCGTTACAACGGCTACTTTGCCTGGACAAACAACACCGGCCTGTTAACACAAAAGAATCGCCGGTCTTTTTTCTCCTCATGCGTCGCCGTACCGAGAGGACCGGTGCGCGCGGCACGGCGTTGATACACACGTTGTAGAACGCGGGCGCGTTACGTTGACGATCCTGAAAACTAGCGACGACGATTTCGCGGCAAAAAAAGAACGAAGGGAGAGAGAAGAGGTAACAGGGAAGAGGCAGAAACGTCGACGCAGGTATATAAGGCCGTTTCGTCAGTCTCGTTGTCACGGTTGTCGCGGAATGAGAACGTACGACCAGCTCGTATTTTAATTCCGCGGACAGAGCCACCCCCTGGCTGGCCTGGCCCGCGGGCCACCCCTTTCTTCTTCGCGTCTCCTATGAGCCCTCGCTGTTGCTGGTTTCTAACGGCACGGCACGGCGTCGCGACGCCGCGCTGCGTTGACATTACTGAGCATAATATTTAATAATTATTTTCATTAAAGTCATAATAAAGTTTGGGATACTTTATTAATTTATAGGCCAGGGAACACGTTCAAAAGGGTGGCTTCCTGTGCTGCGTCTCGTGGCCATTCGTATTAATTATCGTCATTTCATATCGCGGGATTAAGGAAGTGAGACGAGTAAGCTCGGGAACGAACTTCTTCGGTTATCTAATCGACTCGCGATCCTCTTAGCATCTGCTTCGATATTCCGATCAAGCAGCGGGACGGAGTTTAATTAAAAAAATTGTTGGCTGTATCGTGGGCGCGCGCGGCACGGGATATAAGTTCTACGCATAGCATCCGCTAATTTATTTATCGGTTGAAGTTTGTGGCGTCGCGAGAAAGCACGGATAAAAAGTTAATTAACAGGGATTAATTACCTCAGTGACTCGATGTAATGCAAATGAATCGTGAGGAACTGCCCGTCAGAATCGTAAACATGTAAACGCGCGGGCGTAGGGAAAGCTATAGAGGTAACACAGGGGCATGATCGTTGACAGAGAAGCGCAGAAGTGCAGCCGGCTCGGCGAAAAGCACAAAGAATGGAGAAAGAAAAGGGAAATCCTTCAGACTGTTCGCTCGACTCCGACGAAATAAAGGGGTTAACGAGATGGAACGGAAAAACAACGAAAAGGAGAATAAACGCGTCTTCTCAAAGGGGTGAAGGATACAGTTTCCTAATTTTATTTCGAGAAGAGCACTTTTTCTCCTGCTAGTCTTTGAAAAAAGTACCCACGCGCGAGTGGTCCGGAAAACAAAACGCAAGATTCAGCCCCAGTCTGCACCGCCGCGCGTCTGCACCACCCCCTATATTTATTATGTTATACTTGCCCCGTGGCCCGGTCTTCTTCCTTATGGCTGAATTGAAAATCTTTCTGTACGAGCCGAGATGTATGCGAACCGGCGGCGGCTGTAAGCAAATCGCGTTATCCCGCGCCCAGCCAGTCGGCCATCTCCACACTCTGAGAGGAATTAAAATAAATACATATCTTAATTAAGCCCAGCGCTCTCTCATCTGCGGTGTGACCAGAAGAGGAGACCGCTTGCGTGCAGATATTTTCAAGAATGGAAAATAGGGTTCCGTTTCCCCTTCCCTGGCTAATGTAATTTTTCTTCGCTACGGCCAATGAGATTCCGTTGGAACGAACGCGAAAGAAAAATATTCAGTAACGTACATATCAGAATAAAACGAGTCATATTAATATTAAACTGTCATCCATTTTTCTATTGTATACAATACATTCAAATATCTGTGCTTGTTTTATAAATTTATTCCTCCATGGTGGACTTTCCCAGCGCGGACGTTGAGAGCTTCTGGACGACTCGTCCTTTTTTCTCACTCGTAACTTTTTGGTAGCGTCCACTCGGAAAACATTCGAGAAAATACTAAGTAGCCTAGTTGGTGCCTTTTAAGTGGGAAATCCGGTGAAAATTTCGTCGCATGTCAAGTTATGCTCTATGCGAAATACCGCTTCGCGGGATCATCATCGGGCTTTGAAATAAAAGGGCAAACAAGAAAAAGAAATGACGCGGAGGCAAAGAGGAAGTAATGTTTGTTTCTATGCATAATTAATCCAGGGTAGCGACCAGAGAATCTGTTTAGCGTGATTCTGAAAATGTCCAAGCTCGAAATATTTTTTCAAAGGCACCTGATTACGTACCGTAGTCACAGAAATTCCTCATCATAAGCATATGATAAATGTAGCTAAAGGGAGTTGGCCAACCTAGAATCGGAGAATCACGTGCGACTAGCTTTTTCAAATAAATGTGTAAAATCTCAAATGTGTCAATAAATTTTACTCAAATGTCGTTACACTCAGAAATAATCATCTGATATAAAGTATGAATAATATACAATATTTAGCCCACGGACTAATAGTTAAATCG
>NW_017135985.1:138596-154696 GCF_001652005.2 Ceratina calcarata | reverse complement strand
TGTGTTATACCTATATTGCCCAAAAGCAGTCAGTCTTTCTAGTGTTAAAACGCGACGAAACCGCTTAAATTGTTAGAATATCGTTTTATTCAATATGATTTCTGAAATGTTCATTTGAACGGAGGGCAAATCATTAGAATGTTAGGTAAAGGAAAGTAGCCGTGTAACGTCAGTACCGAGAAAAGTAAAAAGGGGACACGAGTGGACGCACTTATTATTATTTAGGTGTGCAGCGTGTCCCTTTCCAAGCCGGGAATTACATATTCCTGGCAACGACTGTGCCGAGACGTGCGCAGACGGACTTTTTATTCTGTCGCTGCCTTTGCCGAGCCCGCGGTGTCAAAGCGGCCGGTTCTCCTCAAAGTGTAATTATTTTAGCTACAATTAAAAATGTGCAGACCCGCCGGCAACGCGTACACGCGTTCGGTCTCTCGGCCTCGTCTGCATCGATCCTCTTCGTTCTACGGTCAGAGGAGAGTCTTCTTCCGCGCTTTCGCGGATACGCGAATAATTATTCTCTACCCGGCAGAAGGAACGTTTTTCCACCCGGCGCCCGCGCCGCGTGTATCGCGAAATTAGAAAGCCACGATGTTTTTTCACGGCTTAATTGGTCGTTGTTCCTTCCTTCCTCGAGCTCGTCTCGTCGGAAACGTAATAGAATAAAAGAATTTATTCGTTCAGGGGAAACGAGATAATGATTGGGCGTATGTGCATTCAGTGTATGGTCAACGAATGAAGATCGTTTTGAAGACCAAATAGACTTGTAACAGTTTGAAGTTTTAATTAAAACAGAAGAATTAATAATTATCCAAAGAATTCAAATCTTTTGTAACTCGTTTGTCTACTTACATTATTGCGACAAGTGATCACAGCACGTTACACGTGTCGAACAGTTTTTCCTCGCCGGGTGAGAGGACATTGTCTTCGAAATCTGTAGGGGGTTTAGATCGCGGACAACTGGAGGAACGGCGCGCGGACAAAGATACTGCAGGCACGTAATTACTTTTAACGAGGGCCCAGGCCGCAGAAAAATATGGCCCGGTAGCAAAAACTTTTCCAATTTTAATCCGTCATTCGTGGCGGGGCACGGCGGGGGAGGGACGGGGAAAAAAGCGCGGCAACTGTCGTCTCGTAACAAGTTGTTGCTCAGGGAAGAGCAAATAAAGGGCGTGGTGCCCTCCGTGTTAAGAAAAAGGGGCCGACCTCGAAGAAAGATTGAGGAGCGAATCATAAATAAAGGAATTAGTTTTTAATGGATGTTAGTCACTATTAATTGTGGAAACTTTAACCCTTTTCTACTCCACCCTGGATCGTGCTTCGTCCCTTCCTTGGTCGTTTCATTCGTTGTCCTTTTCTCTTCCTTTCTCTCATTCTCGCAGGAGGAGATTCCCGCTTGTCTTTTGAGACTGACGAGTCGGATGGCAAAGGAGCCGAAAGGAGAGGGACGAAGCCACGGGACGGAGGATGGAAGGAGTCTGAAAAAGGGCTGAAAACACTGCGCGGCCTTTATTTTACATTTCCACCAGCCATTCTTTCTTTGTACGATAATTAAGTAAGCTGAAGCCAACCAGTAGCCGACTGTTCATTCAAATTTGCTTCCAGCTACGGTACTGGTCAAGGGAACCTTTGAAGATTATCTTTCTCGGCCTGTCCTTTCTGCTCTTTACGACTGTTACCATTTAGATTGATCTTCGATCGAACGGATTTGGAAATAAAAATAATTGTACAAATTGGACAAAAAATCAATATACTATATTTAGTAATCTTCATTCAAGGAAAAATTAATAGCATAATGTGGATATGTTTGCGTAAGAGAAAAAGACAACATAAATAATTTATTGGTTTTACACCTTCAAACTTGACAATTAATAAAGCTGATTTTTTGACATTTCTTTATCATCAATCACGTCTTGTTCAATTATTTTAAGCATCGATAAGTTACCCTATTCACGTAAGCGAAAGTGGGATCTGCAAACGCGTATACACATTCGCGAAGCATATTACGTCTCGGGGATTCGAGTGTAGCAACGAGGCGGAGTTATATTAGACAGGAGCGAAGAGCTCCGGTGGCAACTGCCGTCTTTCATTCCGCACTGAAACCCTTCGCGCCAAGAATCTCGCTAATTAGATATATAAGGAAGCTAATTGTAATAAGGTGGAGTCGGGTGTACACGAGAAAGTCCCGCCACCCGTTCACCATGCCCTTCGCGCGTTACCATCTTCCGGCACACGCACAAACGCGTGTACTTTCCTGACGTTCCTGTTTATTCACCGTACGATAGAATCGAAGCTGCCGTGATTTACACGCTAAGTGAATGTAACTTGTTACGTGGCTTGAAACGACAAGCAGATTCTCTGATTTTCTGTTTCGAACGTTATACATATTATGGAAACTGATAAGAAAATAATAAAGTAACTGAGGTCATGCGAGAATTCATTAAATTAGCTTTGTATTAAAAAATACGCTTGTCATTTATGTGTTTCTTATTTTCATTGGAAGGACAAAATACGAAGGCACATGTTAGCGATGTTAGCCTTTCATTCAATTTGAACTTTACAAGTCCGAGTTAAGGGCGAGTATCTGTACTAGATCCGACATCCAGTGATATAGTCAATCGATAGTCGGACACAGCTAATTCCAACAGTAACCATGCCTTGTGATTGTAATAACCAGTATCAGGAATGAATAACCTATATTAGTTTTATCTCTTCATCACGAATAGGTAATGAATAGAATATATGTAAAAAAATTTGACGATGTTTCTTCAAGATGGTCACCAGTGTGGTTGTGTCGAAGATGTGACGCGATTGCATGGAAGTTTACGGCGAAAGTAAGATGAACGTGAGGGTAGAGGGGGAGGTAGGGAGAGGGGAGTGAAACATGTTGTAGTTATAACGAGGAGCAGAGTAATTTAACCCTTCTTAGAGTCGTCTTGTCTTCACGGTATCCTCCTCCGGCGAGCCCCCACCGTGTCGTCTTATCACCTCCCTTCTTACGCTGTAATCTCCGACCCCATCGTTCAGCGTTGGTTTATTTAGACCCGGCAGAGGTGATCGCTTGATTAAATACTTCTTCCGTCGGCTTTACTTTCGTCGTACATGACGCCCGCGGAGAAATATCCAACGTTATAAAGTTACGCTGTAAAACGCGAACAGAGAGACCTCCTTAATTAACGCTCGAACTTCGCGCAGGAATTTATATTTTTTTTTCTCACCCACCCTGTTCCACCCCTTGACACAATAATCGTCATCAGCAAAGCGAAGCAAAAACGGGGAACAATATTTTTTTCTAAAACGCGTCTCGTTTACGTTTCACAGAAATTCTTTAAGGAGTCTTTAAAATGTGCCAACCATTCGAGAATAATAAATTTCTGTGTTTTGTCGGACCTCGTTTTTGATCCGTTTCTGAAAGGAAACATCAAACGTTATCGTTATTTCATATCTGCACCCGTGTTGAATTACCTTTTGATTTTGCCATTGCATTTGAAATAACTTACGATTTATGATCGTTAAAATTTATGAAGAGACGATAAAGCTTTGGCGTTTTGAAAACATCGAAAGACATCGTTTGTAGATTGTTGAATAATACGATTTAAGGGGAAACTTTGATTCATATATTTCTACATGTAAACAACGAGGAAATTGTTGTTACGTTCGTGACATACGCTTGGACTTCATGAAGTGGTTTAGCCCAATTAATTTAAATACTTCTGTTAATAAAATTGTAAAGCTATTGTGATACTTATGAATTACGTTATATTTACGTTGAAGAATCTAATTAAAACAAAATGGAAAGAAAAAATAATTTTCCATTAATAGTGTGACAACAGTTTATATATTGTTTGTTCAGTAAACGTACTATTATGATTTTGAGGAAGTTTATTTATAAGTATTAGCTTAATTCTGAAGCTAGATAAGCCAATGTACCATAAAAAGGTATTGTTGGTAATATCGTACGGTACATTTTCTCCTAGCTGGATGTTTCAATTAGAAACTGACAAAGTATACTGGAAATGGGACATCAGATTTCAGAGGTTATTTTGAAACAGTATTTTTTCTGCCATTAGTTACATGCTCATTAAATATAAGTATAAACTTATCGTACGGTACATTTTCTCCTAGCTGGATGTTTCAATTAGAAACTGACAAAGTATACTGGAAATGGGACATCAGATTTCAGAGGTTATTTTGAAACAGTATTTTTTCTGCCATTAGTTACATGCTCATTAAATATAAGTATAAACTATTTCTTCATAAATCATTAATTAATGATTCTTGTCAATTATTAATAGTGTTACACATGGTATCTCAAGAAATAGGTTTTATAATTTTCAAAAATCTTGGAGGGAAAAGTTCAAATGAACAAACTATCTGTATCTGTACCAATGATTGTGGAAGATTTCAGAGAACATAGTGGTCAGTTATCAGTGTCGATCGTGGATCATGGAGGAAGCCAGGCCTCCCTGTTCGGTGGCAGATAACAAAAATACGAGACAAGTTTTCGGAGGCTGTAAGCCTGGGGGTGGCGCGAAGCTGAGCGGACATTAGCATAGTAATGAATATTATTACATTTCGGCTGCACACTCAGTTTAATTCCATCTTCCCAGTCGTAAAGATAATAAGCGAGTGGCTGGCTTCGTTCTATGTTTCTCGCTCGGCTGTTCGACGAGAGGGGTAACTCCGGCGACGGGATATGGATCCGCGCGGGCGATAGGGGAGTGGAAAAGGGGCCGCGGGGGCGATTTTGAAGGAAGGACGAAAGGTGGATGCCACCGGGGGTGGTACGGCTTTAAGAGGTTCGCAGGAGGAGTAAATATAAACTTGGGAAAGTGACAAAGATAATTCTAATAAAAGCGACGACTACCGAGCCGGCGAGGACGAAGACGACGCCAGAGAGTACTCCCGGTTTCTCCCCGCTTAATTCGTGACATATTCCGGTATTGCATTACTTTTGTCCCGGCTTCAGCCCCTCGCGGCTTCGCGCCGAACTTCCTCGCCTCCTCCCTCCGAATTGCCCTTTTATGTCCGCTGCTTAACGGCAATACTGGAGTCTACTTTAAAATTCCTGTTGAACCGACGCGACGCGATGCACTAGAAACGCGTGCGCGTTGTGACACGCCTGATTTTCCGATGTAATTTTCCGTAAATATCTTCTGATACGCTCAATCATTTATTGTTTTTCTTTTTATTATTAGGGATATGTATTATTAGTATTTTGTGTATTTAAAATTTTCATAACTGTGCAATTATCATGACTCATTCACTAGTCGCATGTTACCCCATCATTACCAATCAATTGTAGGTCGAGGCGTCCAAGCAAATCGTAATTGTTACGGCGGCGTGGCGTGTCGCCTGGCCCATCGAGAAACGGTTAACACGATTATCCCGGGGCCGCCACGCCGTATCTGCGCCGCTTCGTCGGTCCGTACCGACCTCTCGATCTGTCGAGTCTAGGGTTCGTCCGCGACATATTTTCCACGGCATGGCCGACGGACGACCATACAGTATGTATGTTTCCATTCCGGCGTTACGAGGTGCGCGGGATGATTTTATATGCAAAGAGTAGTTTAGAGCTAATTGTTAATAATAGGATTGGTAAGGTGGGAATTCGCCCCGGCCGCCGCGCCGGCCGGACGCTCGGCCACCCCCGAAAGCCTCGTTCGGCCCAATGCGCGGTACCACCCCCACAACCCTCCGCGGCGCATCTCATTTGGCACTGGAGTCAGCGCGTTGCAGATCTCTTGCTGCCTGTCCGTCCTGCCGTCCGTCCGTCCGTCCGTCCGTCTGTCCGTTCGTTCGTACGTTCGTTCTGTCGGACTGTCCGTAGGTATGTATCCACCCACGCGTCCCACACGTACGTGGTCATCGCACCATTTCCGTCCGGGATATAAACGTATATATACACCTCGGCCGCGTACCTACCTACCTACCTACCTACACCGGTACGTACGTATTATTACGTATAAACGCGTAATTCTGAGTTATACGCCGGCCTTGTTAATGATAATTAAAACGCCTCGCTCTATACTTTTTGCCTTGGAATATTTTCTGAAATTCTCGCCGGATAATGGCGCCATCCGCGCGCTCGCTCAGACCCCTTCCCCTTCCTCCTTGCACCCATCCTTCGCCTTGCCTTTGCCTTCACCGGTGAAACGTGAGTCCTCTGGTTACACGCTCCACCCAAGGGGGAAAAATACGGGAAAATCACTCTGTCCGCCGCGCAGTGGTCGCGGATCGACTGAAGACACCGCAACGACAGGATTCTCACGTATTATTCGATTACTCCCTTTGAGCTTAGCCTTTCTCATCGGACAGAATTGAAGCCTGTTCATTATTCGTATCAAAGGTTTGTCTTCGATGGTAATTAAATTAAATGAAACACGACACGCAGATTGTAGACTGTTATAATTTGGGATTGAAAAATTATGAAAAATTGAACGGTTGAAAAGAGTTTATGTGCCCGTTCCCTTAATTAAGGAATGTTACATTTACAGAATAACAGAAAGATTTATTTAATTAATAAAAAGTACGCATTTTATTTTTGAAGTAGAATATTATTTTTATCGTTGGACAAAACATTGTCTACGTACAATATAAATGTTATAGTGATTAACAGTTTTGTTCTCATATTTTCTGCACATACATACTTATTCGCTGAATTTATTCTTTGCGGGGAGTCGAGACTTCGGTCTTTCAGACTTCTGGACTAATAAATATTCCTGAATGCAATTAGCATGCCGCGACGTGATAACGACACCGTATTACGCAATCGTACAATGGTACCGGTATAACAGAGTAGTTAGTTCAATAATGAATAATTCGTGAAATGACCCGATGTACGAGCGACATTATGTGGCCGAACGCTTTCACAGGGGTTACCTGCTGAAGGGGTTATTCGCAATTCAGCTTGTAATTGAATCCCGGAATAAAACCCATTTCAATTGTTTGAAAAGCGTTCCGAACGATGTAGACACTTTATAGACCGGGCTCTCGTAACACAAAAAATGGAACAATTTTTTACAGTCTGCCATTGATAGGGGAAATATTTACAGCCACAAGCTGTAGATAGATGTACTTAAAAATCTTCGTTACGTGTTAATGCATACTTAAACATTAACTTTAGTTAGCAAAAAGAAAGTAGTTTCTTGAAACAACTTTCAAACAGTCTGCCATTTATTTGAGCACAAGGCAAGATTGCGCAATCCATGAAAAGCTTATTGGCAGATGGTTTTCTCCAGTACAAGAATAAAGCGTACTTATGTTAGTTAGCAATTAAATCGTATAAGAACAATCGTCTAAGAACAATTTTTTCAATCTGCCAAGCTCAATTTAGGCTAATGTTAGCGTAAAGTTGACGAAATTTCACAAGGCAGACTGTTTGAAAGTTGTTTCAAGAAACTACGTTCTTTTTTCTAACTAAAGTTAATGTTTAAGTATGCATTAACGCGTAACGAAGATTTTTAAGTACATCTGTGTACAGCTTGTGGCTGTAAATATTTCCTCTATCAATGGCAGATTGTAAAAAATTGTTCCATTTTTTGTATTACGAGCGCCCGGACTATTACACATGAGTGTATTTAAAACCGCGGAACTCACACTATTAGTAACAAAAATAATCGCTTGGAGTTCCATTTTTTTTAAGCAGTATTGTGACTAGATTTTGGAAATGCATGAGTTAAATTATAAGGTTGAATCAAAACAGTGTTAAACAGCGTAATGTACTCACGGTAAATTAATCTCAAGAAGTCAGCTTTCTTTCGTCGTTGATACAATAGATAGCTGATTCACAAAAACGTGAAAGTTTGTTGTTAGAAACTTTGTATTTAATAATAATAGAGTACATAATAATATGCATATGCAGTAGTTAAAAAATTTGAATTCCAATCGTGGATTGAAATTGCTGAGACAGTTTAACGGGGAATTCCAACTCAACCAATTCAAGCGAATGAACAGCGAAGATAGCGAACTTTGACTATGAATCTATACGTGAGGAATAACGACAGTTGGAATACGCCGTATAAAATACTGTAACCGGTGCAACTCTTCATGGAGCAACATCATAGCACAGCTACTAATTTCGTTTACCACCGACTATACTCTCATAACTCATCACCATGAATATTCATCGTTCGATGATATTTCTGAAGCACTTGTTGTTCTCCCTCTTCACGCACGATTATTAATTTGCAACAACGATCGACAAACTTTATGTTCGGAAAATTTCAGAGAATCCACCCTCTTATGTGATAAGATATAGTATTAAAACAGTTCACGTTTATTTCGATTGTTCGAACGAATGCGTATTAAACAGTAGTTGCAGATATCGAGTTCTTGATTGACAACGAGCAAGAAATTCTTCCTTACGAACAAAAATGTCCACATATTAGATTCCCTTACGAAGTATAAACTGTATATCACATTAGAGTTCCCATTCCATTGCTCTAATTTGCCTATTTCATGTCCAATCGTCATAAAGATTCACAGCCTTGATTATCGTTCATTTTTATTCTTGACGAAATCACGGTAAGCAACAATTCCTCTGACGAAAGATGATCGTTTAGCGGAAAAGGGGCGGAACGCTTGTCAACTGTCGGTTACGTATCAGATGATATCATTATGCTGACTCGCTAGTCTAGGAAACGTAGCGTACACGTTTCTGTCGCGTAATTGCACGAAGCAAGAGTGAGAGAGTGTGAGGACGACGCGATGTACGTAGGTGATGGACGGTCGAAAGTCAGTTGATTCGTGGTTCGGTGAATGCTGGGCCCACGCGGAAACGGCGGTGGCGGTTCCAGGCGAGAACGGGCGTTGAGGTTAATAGGCGGCGTAAGAAGGGTTGCTTTAATGCGAGCCCGCTCTAAAATATTTAAGTTTAGACCGAACCACGCACAGAATCTGCGCTGCTTCTGAATATGCCGGGCCAGTATCACGATTTAGAATGTATACGTGCGCGCACGATACCACCTCGAACACTGAGTTCGAGCTAGATAGGACTAGGGTTAGCGGATTAATGAAAGCCAATTCGCTGGGTCTAGCCGTGGCCCTTTACTCCTTCGCTCGCCTAACGTCACCGCGCCATAAACAATCTCGGGAGGTTTGGATAACGAACGAGTCTGTCCTGATATCAAGACTACCGGGCGGACTGCCATGCAATCAAAGATACGGATTAATCCTTGTTCGACATATTTTCAATCCACTTAGAATCTCTTTAAATTTTACACAGAATTTACTATAAATTTACATTATAAAAATCTTAAAACAACATTAAATCAAACAATATTTGTAACAGGAAAATAAAAAGTGGCAAGAATTTCATTGAATACATTTGAAACGATGTCATGTATACATTCGAGTACAATTATATGACTACTGTATATTTAAATTACCTGAAAATTTTTCCTTAGTCGCATATGCTTCGTAATGCGGAGACACGTCATCATCATCATCATCGTTATCGTCGTCATTGTCATCATCATCATCACTTTCGTATGCCATTTCATTACTTCAAGCACGTACGTACAATATCGTTTACGGTACACCGTTACATAAATTATCATGTTTATCGAGCTGAATTGCATACACGTCGACTGCCAGCGAACTTATGTTAAATGTTGCTCATAGATATACGGAGAATGACTTACAATCGTTTCATATCGAGATATAGTAACGGATTCATTTATTGCAGTTGTTTCAAAGTGCTTGAGATAAGCTTGGAGTAATAATAGTTGCTCGTAAAATTGTAATCACGTTTTAAGCTACTCTAAGTACTTGTTTCAGAAGCACCGTGAATTATCGTCGAAACGATTCAATTTTGAAGGTAGAGTCAGATACATGGTAACGCGCGCGTAAGTAGTTTATTTGTTAGCACAGATCGTTAATCCGGTGTCTAAGGGACTAGAAAATATGCAGTAAGAGCGATAAAGATTCGAATTTCTTCGAAAGGGCGACGCTTAGCATATCGTAAAATCGTTTCTTGGTCGAGGAAGGGAAAAGGAAGAATATGTGCACGCTTTCCGTATCGCTCCATAAAGATTACTACCAGTAGGAGACTTTATTGTCACGCGTTATAAATGACGCTCAGGATGTATGCCAAATATTCAAATGGTATTTTTATCCGCGCCGTCTTTCGAGCGGAAGAATTCGAAAGGAAACGCGGGAATAAAAGAAAGACTGTTGTTCAACCGGTGCTAATGCAGCTTTAGTATGAAACTTCGACATCCTTTAGCACAGTTTTAGCGTATAACTTGAGGTTTTTAATTTTCGTTTACTTTAATCCTCTGAATGACGAAAAATGCGTTCTTTAAAAAACATTTTCTTATATATCTTCCTTTCGACGGAAGGTGAACGGATTGGCGTAGGAACACGATTATTTGCTGGAGTATTAAGTGCATTCGTGACCTTTAAGATTAATAACAATAATAATACGACGTACTAAGAACGTGGTGAAGGGAGTATAAGTCAGTCGCGGTGGAGGGAGGGGTAAGTTTTGAAGCCAGATACAAATTACAGCTCATTTTTATGCCATTTTAATATCACCACGCGTCATTAAATATCCCCTCGCTCTGTCACCCCTCCATCCACCCCCAGACGACGTCGTTTTCTGTGCGCGTATTTTCGTGGCGAGGAATGAAATATTTGTACGTACCCATTAGCGTCTCCAAGACGGAAGCCCAGAGAGCGACCCGGATCGCCTGGAAGAAACCCTCGTGCCGATAAAAAATCGGTTCCTTGACGATTTGAATTATATAATTTGTTCCTTTTTTCATTTACTTATAACGATGTTCGTTCTTCGATCAGATGAGAAAATTTGATGCACAACTTATTTAATTTATTTCATAGTTTTTACGGATTGACGCTTGGCTCTTTTTTCTAATACCTCCACATAAAATAAACGTTTAAGAACCTTTTGATAAAATATAAAAATGTTAGGGTAATACACGGCTTTAGTTTTCATTCTGCCCATAAACCTCAATTCTTTTCTGAACGCTTTTGCGAAAACTCGTTCGCGACTCCGCTTTTACGCTGGTATCGCGTCTGAAGTTATGCTAATTCGTACAGCAAGAAACCTCTTTTACCCTCCCTCTCTCGTTTCTCTACCCATTTCTAACCCGTATTTTTCAACTTGACGTATTGTAGTCGCATCGAACGTATTCATAACTCGCACTTGTACAGGTTGCTCAGCCTTTTGCTCGACTAACAGGCCGTGTTAGATGACGATTTTATGCCAGCTTTTACGAGCTGGAAGAGCACACTTTGAATCGGGATTCCAGGAGTTACGGGGTCTCAGAAACAGCTCTTCCAGCGACGGCTGACACAGGACAGGACAGGATTTCAACTTTTATTCCAGAGCGCTGCCGTAACTTTGTTCGTACGTGGCTAGCTTATTTTTCCTCCGGACCGGCTTAATTCGTCTAACCGTGAACTCACCGTTCCAGATGAAGCAAACCGGACTTCCACAACTGCTCCTACAATGCGTTTCCGTCAATTTGTAATATCGACTTCCTGTATGTAAATCACTTGCAAATGTCCGTTCCTTTACGATCTTCAAAGAATGGTGTCTCTACCGTCTTGAAAATAGTTTTACGATGGCGAAAGGGATCATTCATCCCTTCTACAAATATATCCTCGTTCTTTAATTTGTGTATTCTGTACATTTTGTTCTATTCTTTCGTCAATTCAAAATTATGAGATATTCATCATCCTTGCACGTAGATAGATTCCACCAATTTACTTCGAGTCACCTCTTAGTTCACCGGGAATCTGTGAATAATCGAAGCTTCTTGACGCGCAAGCGAATTCTGACTTCCTTATGAGGGTGCCAAGACACTGAAGGGTAGTTCGGGGGGATCGGATTGGGGTGAGCTGTTTCATGATAGTTTCGACGATCTATGAGCTGGAGTTCGCTAAGAGACCATGAAAGGGTAGATTTACTGGTCCGACTTGTGTTCACACTACACAAATCCAAGTGACCGTTCGACTCCTCCGTTGGCGCGGGTCCCTTCTCATCTCTTCTCTTGGCGAACAACTCGTACACTGCACCCAAACTATTTCGGTATCGTCGGCCAAGTATCGTTCCGATCTTTTCGACGTGTTTTGTCGAATAATAAATCGCGGATTGAGAAAAGTGCACAAATGTAATAGTGATTCACTGCCTAAAATATACTCATAAAACAGAATTTACGGGAAGTCTTCATAAAAGAAACTAATATACATATGTACATATGTATATTAATAATGAATTTTGAGATTTCTAATTCTTGATATATGATATTAAGTATTTAATGTAAACTGTGATATAGATTACGTTTCACTTGGGAAGTGATGCGCGATAATCGAGTGAACGTTTTTGCAACCGCATTAAAGTATGGCAGATCAATCTCGAAGCGACGCGACGTTCCTTTTTTTACTTTCCCCCTTCGGTTGAGCCACCTATAGCGGCGGGACGTGATCTTGAAAAGAAAAGCGACGCTCGTTAGTTTCGTGAGAAATTAATTATTTGCCCGCCATCGCCACAGCCGCGCGAGTAATGGTGAAAAATGTCTGGATTGTGCTGGATTACATCGGGAACCGGGCGAGAAAGTGGTCCGCGACGAAGGCTCGCAGACGAAGGAAAAGAATAAGAAGAAGGAATGTATCGGTGTGGCTCGTTACACTTAAATTGGAGGGAATGACTGAGTGGTCTCATTATTCACTACGAACAATATAGAAAAAGACTTCCGGCTTCGTGCTTCACCTGAGTAACGATTCTTGATATCTGACACCGGTCGCTTCACAAGACCCTCTTTGTACGGTCGGTCGGTCGGTCGGTGTATATTAATAATGAATTTTGAGATTTCTAATTCTTGATATATGATATTAAGTATTTAATGTAAACTGTGATATAGATTACGTTTCACTTGGGAAGTGATGCGCGATAATCGAGTGAACGTTTTTGCAACCGCATTAAAGTATGGCAGATCAATCTCGAAGCGACGCGACGTTCCTTTTTTTACTTTCCCCCTTCGGTTGAGCCACCTATAGCGGCGGGACGTGATCTTGAAAAGAAAAGCGACGCTCGTTAGTTTCGTGAGAAATTAATTATTTGCCCGCCATCGCCACAGCCGCGCGAGTAATGGTGAAAAATGTCTGGATTGTGCTGGATTACATCGGGAACCGGGCGAGAAAGTGGTCCGCGACGAAGGCTCGCAGACGAAGGAAAAGAATAAGAAGAAGGAATGTATCGGTGTGGCTCGTTACACTTAAATTGGAGGGAATGACTGAGTGGTCTCATTATTCACTACGAACAATATAGAAAAAGACTTCCGGCTTCGTGCTTCACCTGAGTAACGATTCTTGATATCTGACACCGGTCGCTTCACAAGACCCTCTTTGTACGGTCGGTCGGTCGGTCGGATGAATTAAGTGCGAACCACAATGTCGCCACTGACTCCACGGTCGATGTAATCAGACATTGAAGGGTTTCGCTGCTCGGATTCGTTATTCGCGGTCAGACCAGTATTGTTATTTTTTACGGAATTCCTTTCACCGTAAGTCGCATTCGAGAATATCCGATAAAAAGTTTAACAAGATCGTATTTATTATAACTGGTGTAAATTGAGGACCTTGATAATAAAAACCACTATCGTCACTTCTCGTGTCTTTCATTAAGAAAAAAGTTCTCCTTAAATAATAATCCTACATTATAAATAAAAAATCATTTCTCTCTACACAAATTAATGAGGAAACTACATAAATTAATGAGGAAATCTTGATAGTTTAATTCCACACACTTTCAAACACCACACACAAGTAGGACAGTGTTAGTAGGGACGTAATTGAACCACAAAAGGAAATCTAGACAGCCAGTGATCAAATAGGCGTGAAAGCAAGGAAAAGGACATCAAACGGGCAGGTTTGCGGATAGCACCGATAATATTAGTATCCTCTATTAAATGCTATTTACCTAACTCGTTGGTACGACAGCCTTTAACCCTCTCGGCACCAGCAAAACCGCTAACGTTGGGGGAGGGAGGCAGGTTGGTGCAGTTTGAGCTGTCCAGCGCGGCAACGACGGTGGCTGGTACTTTAAGATCAAGTGCTGTCCAGTGCCGCACTAAGCCAACCCCTCTAATGTTGGTCCGTCCAGTCGGCCAGACATCAGGCAGGGGGTAGACTGATAAACCAACCACTCCTGTCCCTCTTGACCGGGTAAATTCTTGCGGCCGGCCACTGAAGTACAGTGGCTCTCACCGTTCGACCTGGTTTCCGATATTGGACGATCCTGTTGACTAGCCGTTCCTTGGAGGTTGTAGCTAAACTTCTCTGTCAGATCAGTAATATAAAAATTTCACAGTGGGTAATCGTTGCTCTATCATATTTATTGACAAACCACGAGAACATTTTCTGATCTTTCGATTTCTTCTGTATTAGTATAAAAAGTTTGCGTGGTTCTATACTAACAAATGTATAATGAAATGCATACACTGGAATGCATAGTAATTAATAACTGCACAAGGCTGTGCAACGCAACCACAAATAAAAGATGTACCACGTGCAAAATTCGAATTTTTGTTTGATAACTTTATAGTGGTCGTATCCTGAGTAGTATCTGAGGGAAACGCGACCCAGAAGAAACTTCAGACACGTATAGATCTAGGTTGACTTCCGAGTACATGGGGGGTGTTAGTGCTGGCAAGAAGCGCTCGATCTCCTCTATCCAATTACCACGATCTTTGACCAACACCGACGGGGACATCCGGTAACAATGCTCTCGACTTTCCTGACTCTTACCCTCTTAACCCTCGTCTTCTTTCTCCTTTCGCTGACCCGCTAGATCTTTCTCATCTCCGTGCGTCTAGTTTCTAAGCGAATTTCCTTTAAATAGACCCAATACTATTCAGCTTTGAATATGTTGCCCATGGGGTGTCGAATAGCGACGACTGGCTTCTTTTCACGACAGGTAAGAGTCACGCGAACGAAGCTTGTCACGAAGAGGCGAGGCAGCTTCTAGAAATAGCGGTCAACGCGTGGACCATTCGGAGTGCATTTCGGAAAACAGAACGTCCCTGGAGAACACTTTCGTGTTGTCTTATTTGCTTGCGACACGCCATGTTAAAGTGATAACTTGTCGAGGAAATTATGGACGTTTATATTGACGTATCGTCAATTGAAATAAAGAACTCTTGAGAAAAAGTTTTAGAAACGTTGAAGTAGACAAATGGACATGTTAAGAATTACATATCAGATTATCCTTTATTCCTTTATCAGAATTCTATGTGTATATAATATTATTGTTTTCACGAGACTAGATACTGCAGAAAGCATTAAAATTGAATACACTGGCAAAGTTTA
Source organism: Ceratina calcarata (assembly GCF_001652005.2). Classification (NCBI taxonomy): domain Eukaryota; kingdom Metazoa; phylum Arthropoda; class Insecta; order Hymenoptera; family Apidae; genus Ceratina; species Ceratina calcarata. The sequence goes on along the minus strand of NW_017135985.1, from coordinate 139,366 downwards.
TTTTGCAAACAGTTAAGTGATGTAATATCACAATTAATATGTAGAAGTTAAAAAAATATTCATTATCATAATTTTAGCATTAACATTAATAGATTTCAAATATTTCATTGGAAAATGATTAAATGTTCAATTTTCGTTGTAAATCAAATTTATCTGAATAAAGAACTGTAAACATAAAACTTTTTATTCATTTTAACTGAATAATTTATCTATGTTAGTATGTAATTAAAATAAAAGTTCTCGTGCAAATTTTAGAGAAGCAATAAAATTTTAGCGATTTCGAAAATTTATTAATTTTACCATTTGCAAAACTGTCCACGATTAATTTGTCGTAGGTGGATTGTGGAACTAGTCGCGTTACATACCAGTTGGTGATTCTCTGCAAATTGGTTGCCTGATTGTATGAGTTGGCGTACTTTTGATTTATTCTAATTGCTATTTCGATAATGGAGGCGGGGTTGCCCGGTGCGAGCTCGCAGCTCTTGCATTCCCATTATCGAACTCGGAAAATACAATCGCATTTCAGTTAAGGGAACGTTCAACACCAACGACCTCCCAGTAATTATTAGTTAATTTGCCGTTAAATCTTCACTGACCGCTAAATTATCACCGAAGGAATAGCCTGTGAGAAAAGGGTGAACCTACTGTACCTTATTGCTTCTACAGTTTCATGGGCTTCGGGTACGTGGAATAGCTTACAGAGAGGTATTCTGACTAATTTTTAAATATACAATTACAACTCTGCTATTAATATTTCAGAATCACAATCT
>NW_017135985.1:120246-136741 GCF_001652005.2 Ceratina calcarata | reverse complement strand
GCACCTTTTTATATGTATACTAATTTTATTTATACAGTTGATAAAAAATAGTATGAATCAATTCATTTATTTTACTAAATTATTTTCCGAAGTTAGAAAGATACAGAAAATAAAGTCAAATTCGTGTTCAAAGTCTTTAGTATTCGAATACAATTTAAAGGACTGCTGATACTGAAAGACGGATTCTTGGTAAATGAACCGCAAACCGACTAGTGACCAAAACCACTTGAGATTGTCGCTCACGTTTGAACGTCACGTATTGTTTTGCGCGTCTCAGGAAGCCACGAATCCGGAATTAGTTTGTCCCTGAAAACCGCTGTGCGGTTGGCAATACGTTGCTTTCCTCTCCGAAAATCCCGCATCAGAAATCTCTCTTAATTAATCATTTTTTGTGTATTGAAATATAAAAGTCAAACTGACGATGTAGTATTAAGCAAAAGGAATACCATTTATCACAATACACACTAAACCATCATATAAGTGCTCTTATAAAATAAACAGTATATAATTTATAATGTGGATTCAATATCATATAAATTAACGTAAAAATAAATTACTAAGAAGAAAGAGATATTATCACTTACTAGTTTTTTAGAATTGAGTGAGACATATAATTTCGTCCCTTGGAATATCTCGCTTCGTCGTCGAAATATTTTAAATAGTGAATGAGTCACGTGAGCGATGTGCCTACATCGAAATTTTCGGTATACGTTCTGCCACGCAGGAACATCAAGGAACGCGGTGAAAGAAGATGAAGCGAACGGTTCTGAATGGCTCCCAGGGGCACCAAGTTCGAATCCCATTACCGGACTCGCGTCCGTTAAATAGGTCTCGCATCGTCAACCAGAAAATGTACATAAAGTCTGTAACAGGAAAAAATTGTTCCCGTTCATCTTTCTATGGAAATCGATCTCGAATCCATCGAGACCTTCCGAAAACGAGTGTTACCATATCTGCTAGAATATACAGAGTGATCCATTTGAATCTATCAGTTCAATTCACTTTTCGAAAATTTATTGAAAAAACCACTCAAACTAAACTTATTCGGTTTTAAGGATGAAGTCATTTAATATAATTAGTTTGTTTGTGTAGATGGTCGTTAAAAACCACTCAAACTAAACTTATTCGGTTTTAAGGATGAAGTCATTTAATATAATTAGTTTGTTTGTGTAGATGGTCGTTAAAAACCACTCAAACTAAACTTATTCGGTTCTAAGGAGGAAGTCATTTAATATAATTAGTTGGTTTGTGTAGATGGTCGTTATGTAGGTCAACTTTCTTTTCGTAAATACTATTGTATAATTTTTAATGCATTAGTCGATCCTTCTCGATATTTGTTATGAAACAGTATTAACACACCTATGTATGTTAATACACTTGAGAAATCATCAACGCAAGAGATATTTTTCATTAAATTTTACAACTCTATATTATAAATTATATACAATTTTCACACTCCTTACAAATATTTTATATTCGGCACAAAATCAGATTGACTGAGTGTAAAAGTTCTGTGATTGATCATTTCAACGGGCATAAGTAATTTCTCCATGATTTTCGTTATTCACAATTAAATCAAGATGACGCAGTGTTTTCTAAATGCCGGGAGCCTCGTTTCCTTAACAGATCTCACGGAAAGAAAAGCTCGGTTCGTCTTCAGGTTTTCCCTACGGCGTCTTGGTCGTCTCTCTTTTTTCCGCGGTTCTCCCCCGCCCTGTTCCACTGCGTCACCGACCTCGCGTAACTCTCCGTTGTCGAGCGTTGTGAACGAAACGAAAATAAAATGTAAGTGGAAATTTATCGCCCCGGGCGATAGGAGACATTTCCGTACTTTTAAATATTTTATAAACTTTCTTTCTCTTCTTCTTTCTTTTCCTCGTCTGCCTCGTGTTCTCCTTCTTACCGGCACTACCGAATCGTCTGGTATGGGGAGATGGAGAGTCGGGGGGCACAGGACGGAGGGTGGAAACGAGAGGGACAGGAACAAGTGGAAAGACTTAGGAACGGGACGAGCTCTCCTCCATCCTCTTGTCGATTTTTACCTTCTCACTTCAGGGAACGAACTACGTTATATGCATATTATATATCGTAATGTTATTAAAAGTTCTAAGTGGCAATGGATTTCTAACGCTTCCTCTCTCACGTTCCTTGCCGCTGCCAATGTGCTTTATTATTTAGCGGCACCATCGACAGTTCGATGGGGATAACGTTTCATAATTCCCTGTTTGAAATTTCACGTGAATAGCGTGAAAATAGTTATAAAGAGGATGATCCGTTTGTTCAAACATACTTCCAGGATTTCATAATTACAGTTTCTAAAACTAGTCGAAATACATTGAAATACAACTGTTCCTTATAGTTTCACATTTTCACTATAATTACATTTTCATGGTATACTTGCGTTTACGTAGCTTTTTATACAATATCTTCAAGGCTCGACAAATTCCCTATACCGCCTAGCTTAGGGTAGGTCACGTCATGGGTCGTACAACGATCCTCAGAGCTAACGATTTGTTAGCTTAGCTGGTACTAGATCTTTTTTTCATTTTTTTTAAATCTGCCAGTACATGAGGAAATCTCTATTTTTAATCAGTCGGTTTTAAAGACCAGAACTACAAACATAATTTTACTGTAAATCTTCTGTTTCTTTTATATTTTCCAAACTCGAATTCGTATATATTCATGAAATATGGTATTTAATATAATATAGCGTTCTTTATTATTTTGCTAAAGAAGTTTGCAAATTCTCTGACATAATGCGATGTTCTATACAAGTTCCCACATTTTATTACGTTAAACTGAATAAGGAAGTTGAAGACGTAGAGGATCAATAAAGAAGAATGGGATAAGAATTGAATTTCATTCTCGCGCATCGATTCTTGGTGTAGTTGATAATCTGTAAACGACTTGACGGAATAACTTGGTGAGGTCTCTTGGAAAGTGATGAATATTTGATGTCGACCTATCAGCACCTTTCAATATGAATATTCGGAAATTGACAGCCACCCTCGCGCTCTGTGTGCCTCGATATCTCGTCGCCTTTTCGTCGTGCAAACGCGCCTCGATAAATATTCTTCGGTGATGCGGGATAACGCGGAAAGGGCTGGATAAGTAATAAGTTCCTTTTTATCGCTTTCTCGAACTAATAAGTCCCCTTGTCACTTCGTGTTCCATCAAACGTACTGAATTATTAAATTCTTCGTCACTCGTTCGCTTCGACACTTCTTCTTTTCTTTTCCCTTGTCAATTAAATATTCTCATATTTTGTAATGCTTCTTTAATGAATGTTTTAAGTTTTTCATACAACTATTTTTATATTATAGCAATATACATGCAGTTGTACTCACTTGGATACCCTTGAATGAACCCTATATTACTTTTTCCTACGAAATTGTATAATATGAATAAAATAACATATGTAAAGATACGTACAACACATAATTTACATATGTGAAATGATAAAATGTAGAATTGTAAATACTTCTTCTTTCATCTATCGCAAAGCATCAACTAATTGTGTCCAAACACTTGAGGCTATTCATGTGGAAGCCAGAAGCCTGTCATATTTTTAACGACAATGAACTTTCCAAGTGAGGACACTAATTTAAACTAATGTCATCTACTAATTTATAATGAAAATAGACCTAACTAGTCAGCTAGAATTTTTAACAAAATTCCTTTCTTTAATATAAACTTACATGCATATATCAATAATTTTTACTCGAGACTATTCAAGTGAAGAGCACTGTATTACAGCAATTACCGGCACTATATTACAACAATTTTATTTGAAATTCAGACAACATTCCAACTAAACTGTCGATAGTTTCTTCTAATTGTAAATTGTCTCTTTCTAGTAAGGAACAGGATTAAGTCATACAATTTTGGTTAATTTCCCTCTATTCTAAATCCTGACTTCGTTGAGCTTTTCCGTTTTTAAGCTCCTTGCGAAAGCACGTTCTTATGGAATTTATTTTCTTCACAATCGTTTCTTTATTAGCCCCCGGTTTCACTTCTTTTAATTTATTAATTAAGGGATTATACGCTGTACTTTTTTACTCTTATCTGTATAATCTTAGCATTTAATTTTTCATAAGCGTTCATTTCTTTTATATTTCTCTATAAATTCTTGCAAGAAATCTCATGATCATAATCTCAAATCTCTCATTTCTTACTGAAATTAGCCTAGACGATCTGTTTTGCCTGGCAACAAACAGCAAAACGTTTCAGAGACAGAAAGCCTATGAAACAGGTACAGAAGAATCAACACTATGTTGATTGTGTCCACGTCAGATAATTAATGGATTGGCCAATTTCGCAATGCTCTGTTTTGTATTACAATAAAAAGTAGTAGAAGCAAACGTGTCGATCAGATAAAGCGTACAAAATAGAGCCTGAAAGACAGAATTAAAATTGCTTCTTGTCAAGAAGAAAGAAATATAAAACTAAGTGCAATATTTATAACTGCATATCGGTTTTATATAAAAGGAAGTAGCATTGCGAGATCATGCATGGCACGGATTACACCGGTGAATTACGTGAATTCGTATTAACCTTGCAGCATCCTATCGTGCCGCGATGTTACGTGTACCGTAAGGTGATGGTCGCGGAAGCTATGGCGTGCTCAGATTACTTTTCGATAAGGAATAATTAAAAATTTTCTCGTTTAAAACGGTTAATTCCATTTCTGCATCGCAGCGCGCAGTGCGGATGTGGCGGCACCGGAAAAAATAACAGGTAAAACACTCGGATAGATAAAGAAGATAAAGTCTCGGGCTTGCTGGTGGTAATTTACATCGGCGTGTGATTCCGGAGTGAGTAGCGGGGAAAAATATTTCAGGATGGCACGTCGCCCTTCGAGATAACGGTAATTAAAAATTACTGGGCGGGACACCCGTTTACCCAGACTTTGCGCAAAAGGACGTATTGATTTCCCTTTAGACATCATTACCAAAGACTTTAGCGCCGCATGTCTTTGGTACATCAGTTTAATATGGCAAGTCAATAAAATTAGATATGATTTATCAACCTTTTTCTATTTAAGGATGTATTGGCTATACAGTCAATCCCAAAAGTTTATGTACCTTAGAAAAACGCATTTCCTATAATTAAAAAGAAATCAGACGTCGGAAGAATAATGCTAATAATAAATAGCTACGTGCTAAAAAGTATAGAAGNATGCGTTTCTAAAGTGCATAAACTTTTGAGACTGACTGTATAGCCAATACATCCTTAATTGCGTTTCAAATTTTTATTCAAAATCATTTTATCAGTAAAATATTTCAGACTATATTGTTTCTTGTGGTTCTATTTGTTTACTAATAAGTAAATTAGCTAATCGTATTGTATATTTTATTAATGAATTAGTTTAAAGTTCTTTTTAACAATAGAATTATTTGTGAATGTGTCAATTTTCGCTTGCTGTACCTAATCAAATTTGAATTTCGCGTTTAGCAATCGATTCAAACTTCCGGTCAACCTAGAACTCGAACAAGGATCATAAATCCTCGCAGCGGAGACTAATGTAGTGGTAATAGAGTATAAATGGGGGTCACGACCCGAGGTCAGCCTGTCTTACACCCCTAAACTGTCGTTCGCCACCTTCGCCCTCGCGCAAGGACCGGCCGAGACCTTAAACTCGCATAACACCCGCCTACCACTATTATTTTGAAATGACTTACCAGCGCTCCTTGACCGGGTTGATTCGCAATCCGTTTATGAGTCCTCTCTACGGAATCATGCCTGTGTTTGGAAACGCATACCGAATTGTAGCAATCGTACAACGATTGATCCTCAATACTCTTCGAGGGTATTCATTTTTGCAAAATTACTTCGAGTGAGCAATACTTATTTTACAAGTCTATGTACATATAATCGTTTATGTTAAAGAGATGCTCAGTCCTCAAAAGTGAGTGCCAGTTTGTCTTACAGTTTATCCTGAAAATAGACAAGTTCCTTTTAAATCAAATCCTTTTTAATTCAAACAAGGAAAATATCAGTTTCACTAATTGAAGTTTTGTTTGGTGTTCTTATCCTATACATAATTGTATTCTCGCGGAAGGTCTTCAGGTCATAAAAAGTTAAATGCAGTATTAGACATAACATTAATACATAACATTATAAAACATCTTTGCAATTAGTACTTACTTACCATGTCGAACAGTATACATAACTCATTGGTTTTTGCCGAAGAGCCTTCGCTTGTTGCATATCACTAAGAAGGATACCTATGTCTAGGTTTACATTAGGTCAAAATTCAATGGGTTAGGTGTACATATGTGACATCCTTAGTTTTTAAGATTAAGTAACTAATGGCGCACCGGAGTTTAACTTTGTACTGTTATCAACCTTTCGACATGGATGCCAAGAATAATGTGTCAAATATTTTTTTATATCTGTATCTCATATATTATATTCACCAAAATGAGCACCTGTGGGTTAGACAGGTTCCCTTGTTAGTATAAAACGCAAATTTTTCTGTTGAATGTAAGAGAACTCGAAACTATATAAATTTATACGGTTTCGAGTTCTTTTTCGAACCGGAAATAAAATTTGTTATTAAGTTGGCAGGTGAAAGAACGTTTTAACAACGATAATTGAAACAGGAGATACAGACTGGTTTTATTGGGATATCATGCACGTGCATTCAAAATTGCATTGAATGAAACAACATTTTTTGCAGACGTCTGTGTATAGCCGACATGAATACATGATACATCTCATATTCATTGCACGTTGAAAGTGTTTTTTTTCTTCATTCATAGAGATGCAAGAGGTCTACAGTTGATCATGAAACGGCAGTCTTACAGCTTCAGCAAAGAAAAAACTGTAATTAGACGCATATAATGATGCGAGATAGCGTAATCAAAGATCGGTGTAACTTTATATGTACAGATGTATTTTCCCAGATTATATTGTACTAGACTTTGACTGATATATAGAAAGTTTAAAAAAAATAGAATATTTTCAAAATGCTTATGTAGAAACATTGCATGTGAAATTTAAAATAAATGTAATGTATATCTCGCACTGATCAAGCTTGGGCACCTCGAGCAGTGCTGCCACCTCGTCTACTTAGAACGAGCCAAAGGCATTGGGAAAAATACATTTTCTTCACGATATTTATCCATTTCTTGCAGTAGATTTTCTGTTCTCAATTTATCACTCAAGTCTACATATAATAAATAATTAATCAGAAGATGTAACGTAAAATATTGGCCCAGAAGCCAGTAATGAATTATTACATAGAACTAAGATTGTTGTCTCCTTGTGATCAAAAATCTGACAAAAATATATGAAATATGTTAGAAAAAGGGATGTAAATTCAAATAAAGTAGAATTCCTTTTAATATGTATAAAATTCTCATTTATGAAATCAATAGTATTGAGTTGAAAGATCAGTTAAAGTATAGTTAAAATTTTTTAATTGTGTACAGAGCTTTTATTAAGCTAAGTTTGAGTCGTTTCGCCTGATGTCTTCCTGCCATTTTTCGAGTAAAACTGTTGTTCCATTGTTATAGAACTTTTGGGATTTCACAAAAATCACATTCATAGTCTTCTCTTGAAGTCGAGTTTACTCTATTAATGTATTATTCACTACATTTTGAAAAAACTGTCCCCAGTAGCTAATATGTTTTTACTTATTGAAATGGTGAAGCCTTTACATTACTGTATGAGAGTTTTACACAGATTGAAATAAATTGTAACTGAATTGCTTTCATTCAATAAAATCCATTTCAATTATACCATTATCTATTTCAGCGATTTAATGACTATTCATTGAATTATTACATGATTTATGCCTTACTGTGGCAGTTGTAGGAGAGTCGATCAAACTTGAGATCCGATTTTTCCGAGTTCTCCCCCAATTACAGGGCAGTCACGGTAGGTGCATTCCGATGGCGGAACTCTTTCGCTGAAAGTTGTTTCAAAGTTCATGGGACAATGGACGTATATCCCCCCGGCCATTTCTCTCTCTGATAGTAGATAGACCTGTGCGAGAGGGAAGGAGCGTCTATGTGTCGGGGTGTACACCTAGCGCTGACCAGTGTTCGTTCGAAGATACGGTTGACGGGTCCGGTAGCGTGGTAGCCTTCACGTCACCTCCGTTTCAACGTTTTCCCCACACCCTTTCTCACGAGTCGCATTCAATTTCACCACCTTCGTCTACGTCCTGACCCAGCCAGAACAATCGCTGAACCTGTTCGTAACTTGGAACAAATGAAAACTTCCTACGGGTTCGAACACTTGTGTAAAACGTGATGAAACGCTGCTTGGAAAGTTGCCACGAAAATATTCCGGGGTGTAGATAAGACACGGCAAATTTTACTCGCGCGAAACAAATTTCCCAAACAGATTAATTAATCTCTTATCTTGTTATCATTGTACTATCTCTCAGTACCTTGCGGTTTGATTAAAATTTATGATCATTGCGTTAGGACGCTTGATACTATGGAGATCTTTCAAAGTTAAGCAACTAGAACTTTGTTGATTTTTTGTACAACAAAACGTATTGCTTAAACGTGATAGAATGAGAAAACCAAATAGCAGCCTGATATATTTTGATCTTATTAAGCCAACGACTGATAGGAAGACAAAGGTTCACATAAAAAAGAAAAGTTTTTAAAGACTCTTTTTCATGGTACCTTGGGGAAGATCGATATCCAATTTTATTTGACGTTTTTATTTGCATTAGTTTCCCGTTCAAAAGTCCCCGTAAAAGAATTGAGGAAGACAACTAGACCTTCGTGAAAATAATTACATGGCGTTTGGCGATGGCAACCCTTCCCTTTACTTTTCTTTATCTTAATGAAAGTCCATAAATAACGAACCTAATGCCACGGAAATGGTCGCTAAGGGGAAACAAAAAACCACGGTATAACGGATCACGGAGGGTAACTTTTAATTATTAATTCTTTTGAGGCCCGGCCGTTTTGGAAATCAGGAAGAAGATTTAATACCCGTTACTGTTTCTAACATCGTGATAGCACTGATTTACACAACTTTTTTTTAAACAACCATTCATTATCTGGAAATTAAATTCAAAGTGATAAATTAGTAATATAATATAGAAACATTCATGGGGAAATTCATATTTCGAATTCGAATCGTTATTATAGTTTCGATTTGCGACGCTAACAAATTTTAAAGTGTTAAGATTGATGTGAGGTAGTTGGATCAAGGTTTACGATGCATTATCCTTTTAAAATAAAAGCGATTTGGCAAAGTAGTGGCTTTAGAGAAAAGAGTTGATGCGCAATAAAAAGAAGCCTCTTACATCTGTAAAAGAGCCTATATTTCATTGACAAGAATCTTATTGGAGGGATAATGGGCGCCGTTTTCTCGGAGAAAACAGCCCCTGCGTGTATCCACCCTTTCCTGATTAAGAATCAGCCTTAAAAAATAATTATTTTTAATTTGTGACCACGATAACGCCGTTATTGTTCTACCCCATACGAAGTCCTGATGTGGAGGGTGATAAAAACGGCCATGGAAATTGATCCTCGTGCTTCTCGCTCATCTCATTATTTTCGATACCCTTTTTCGTGATTGGCCAACATTTTGCTCTCTGAAATTCCACAGCACCTCGTACGTTGTGATTTGTTGAACTCAGATTTCACTGAGGTGTGTGTAAGTCTTATCTTAGCCTCTCAAGCATAAGCGTTATTAATAAACTTCTATGCAAAACACGTGTTCTTAAAGAATTAATTGAATTCAGTGACTTTTAAGGTATATGAAATTCTCGTGTGATGGAACACACATTGGGTTTAACTGGAATAAACTAATTTTACTCAAATAATTCAAAATGATTATTCCTAAAGTTATTAATGTTACCATTAATTTATGCAACCTTATCAATTAATAAATCATATCTGCTATGTTTATGGATAGTTGAACACAAGAATACATTATCTATAGGTATTCTAGAACGAGGGTAACTTCGAAAGAGATCTAAAAGAATATGATGATAGCTGGACTACGAGCCCTTGCCTTTAGCGTAATTAAATATAATGGAGGAGCCCTTTGGCAGCCTAGACAGCGATACCCCCTCGACGCTACTCTAGCACGTGGGTTACCATTAATTTTTTTTGCACTGTGAATATGTAAATGTACCGTTTCCCGTTCCGAAAAACAAAATCGTACGCTTATCCTCGCGCCCCTTACGCATAATTATGAATTTAACAGTAAAGAGATATACATATAGAGAAAACTGTACAATAAATTTTAATAATTATCTAAAATTATACGAAAATATTTTTAAAATCTACTACAAATAATTTAAAAATCTTCGCTGCAGCTTCATTCTGACAGACTAAGCGAGACTGTAAAAAGATGTAGGATAAAGTGCGTCGATGCGTACATTAATTTCATTTCTTCAAGTATTCAGTTAGAACTGACTGAGTCTTACGATTGACAAAGCGTTAGGTCAGTCAAACAGCCGACAAAGTTATTACTTCTCTCTGGAAGTGAACCGTCGGGTGCGGTGAAGGGATGGACGGTAAAGAGGAAGCTAATAACGAAAGAGGGGAGAGACGAGGGGCAGGCTCGAGCTCGAAGGCGATACTCGAAGCAGCACGGGCCGCTATCGCGCTATTGAAACGGCAAGTGAAATATACGAAATAAATCTTGCAAGACCCCATTCAACAGAGACAATGCAGTGTCCAGTCTATGGACGCTTGCAAGGGTAGGTAGAGCGTATTGTGCGACGTTAGGCGGCCGGGGGGGTGGTGCCGGTCGACAAACGAGAAACGCCAACTCGAATCGGTCTCCCTCGAGCCAACGTGCTCTGGTATTTCGTCTTTCCTTCTCCGACGTCTTCTTGACCCCTCTACCAACTCTGTCTCCGTCTCTCTTCATTTCGGCCCAACCACCGACACCACCACCATACTGTCACCCTATTTCGTCCTCTTGGATTTCTCGACGACTTCCCTGGCCCCTCCAGCGACCTTCGTGCCGCGCCGTCTCTCTTTCTCCAGGCCCGGTGTCCATCTTCCCCTTTCTCTTTTCTTCTTTTCGTCTGTTTCGCTTCGATTCATGAAACGCTTCGCGAGTCGGTGTCGCTGGGTAAATACCAACGGCGTGCGGGCGATCTTTGCATGGGGTGGTCGTAAAGAATGGTCGTATTCAAAGTCCGGCACCACTTCTGTTCTACCCTTCCAGCCTGCTCCGCTTACGCTTTCGCCCCCTTGTTCGGTGTCCAGCTCCTCGTTGCGACCACAGTGCAAAGTTTCTGAAGCGAGACAACCCGCAATATAATGCCACCCTTGGAACCAACGCTACGCAGACTCTCACCTCTCTCTCTCTCTCTCTCTCTCTCCCTCCCTCTCTCTCTGTTTCTCGTCTGTATCTGGATGTAACCCTTTTGGTTTTTATACGCAGGCGATTGTACTTTCAATTCTCTTATTAGCGAGAAGTACACCTGTCTTAATGTAGGAATGGTTTCCTCATGGATCTAGGCGTGAGAGCCGAGCGACAAGATACCCTGCTAATCGTAAGCTGCAACGTCTCGTATCCTTATCAGAAGACCTTGGTGAACTCGTGCGTTTGATAACGATACTACTCGACGGACTCTCGTGCCGGTTAATATTGATTTACGCGCAAGGTCCGGAAGCCTAATCCGTGCGGGCCATAAACAGATCAAGTCCAGACTAAATCCGGCGCAAATTGTTACTAATTCGCATCTTAATAATGACCGCGTCAGAGGCGTCACCGTATCTCAGAACGTGGCAAATTAGCCACGATGACAAATGACATTCGGCATACACGTGTGACCATACTACTGGCCTTACCTCGAGTCGCTTCGTATGAGCACGTTCGCCAGTCGCTGATGCATGTACGCACGTGGGAATACGCGCGCGCGTCAACAGTTCCTAGCCAACTTTGTCGATGCGCTCGCTCGAATACGTACAAATCCATTGGACATACCGCTGTGTGGGTAGCGATACGGCTGCGTATTCAACATGTGCAACCGTCAACGTGTATAGATACAATCAATCAAATCAATTAATGATTTAATTGCCCGTTCGAGTTGTAACAAGTGGCCAGTCGAGAATCTTAACTATAGAAATCGATTTATTACTGCTTTGGATAATTAATGTTTTAATCTCTACTAGTATAAAAAATTAAATGTTTCTAATTAAAGTTATAGTTGATAGAAAGCTAACAAAGTGTTGTTATAATAAATCCGAGTCATTCAACAACTTTATTCTACAGAGGAACAATTTCTTATTTAAAAGGAATAGTCCACCATCTTATCAATACGCATAATTCTATATTTCTATATGTATATGTGTGTTCTCGATAATTCTTTATGGATACAAACTTAATTGAACCAAATCTGCCATGTTAGTTGCAAGCTAGAACTTCATTAGGCGACGACACATTGCGTTCACTCATCAGAAAGCCTCCTTTATTAAAACACAAATCTTAGAATTTCGTGTAAGAGCAAAGTTTAAATCTCACTCTGCTAAACAATTTCGTAATTATAGTCACAAGTAGGTCAAGTGGCGGAAGGTGAGGAATCGCGAAGGCCTTTGAAAGTCTTTATCTGACGCGAATTGCAAATAGGGAACAATGCGTAGCGCTTGTGGCCACGATTAATCCGGTTTTCAGCGTCAGTGTAACAGACGGAAAGCTTGAACGGTCTAGTCTAGTACCTCGCATTCGCCGTTTCCCCAGCCGAGCCGTGCCGCCGCGTCGGTACTGTGATATCGAATGTCACTCGCAGGATCCGTCATTTCATTCGGACCGATTCGACCGCACGTCATTGCGGTAAGATCTCAGCCTATCCCCCGGTTGCGCCTGATTTTCTGTCCAGGCGCTTCAACGAAATTCCCTTGAATTTGCCGAGACCGCAGGATAATAGGGGTAATTCTGAAATCATATCCGCTGATAAATGCGACGTTAGATAATATTAGCGGCCCGGGCGAGAGGTCCCATTTTGCACCGTACGAAATTAATTGATCTTAGTACTTGACATATGAAGATTTAAATTTTTTACAAACATTCGTAATCTAATACTAAGTTATGGCTCAGATGCTTCTCTTATAGAAGAAGTACATTCGAATGAGAAAGAGTAACTTTATCACTTTAAGCAATCTTTTGAAAGTTACACGAAAGAGCAGCACAGAGTGCACTGAGGTCATAACACTACGTATGTACCTTATTAGGTTCAATATAAAATTTCTTAGCGTTCTTACTGCAGTTACTACTGTAAGCACTAACGCAGCCTATATCAGGGTTACAAATCGGACAGAACGCGGAGCACGAGGTGACTTTGCACGGTAGTGCACTGTGTGTCGTAGAACGAGACCTATCTGTGCAGATGTATTGTCTATAGCCCCTTGTCCTGGAGGGTGGTATTGTGTGACGTCATCATTTGCATACGACGCACCGTTCTGGCTGTTTCCAGTCCGCAACCCAACCACCCACTTATGCGACCTGGCTTTCGTCCTCTGCCTAGCTAGACGCGCCCAACCGACCGACTAGACCTCCCCCTACGTCTCACCCGGGGATCGCAGCTACCTAGCCAGCATCACCTACGTCCCATTCCCGCTCCGTCTATGTCCCGTATCTATCTAATTATTGTCGCGAACCCCGGCTAGTTTGGCCAGTCGCCGTGATATACCGCATGCTAATAAGCGGCTAAAGACCGGAGACCATGCCGGCTCCGACCATAAATCTTGACGACCGATTTTGCCTTCTGAAATGTCCAACGTTCCCGTCTTCATAGGTCTTCGGAAAGGAGTAGGGTATCCATTAGTGAGCAGGCATTGGAAATGCTAATCGTTCCGTATTAGCGAGAAAATCGAACTTTTAGATCAGCAATCTACCCACTACAATTATATAAATCAAAAGAGACGAGTTTTATATATTTCTTAGGAACAATCTTCAATTCATTGATTTAATTAATATGGTATGCACAGGTAAATTTTGAAATGCAGATGATGAAACAAAAAACGCGTTTATTGATAGACGCGATCGAGGTTGGTTAAATTCATGACGGTAAATGCATTTGCTCGTTGCGATTCGCCCCTATTTCAATGCGGGCTCATCCCTCTCCGAGCGTAGCTTGCACGCGGTGTGTTTCGGCCGGTCGACCCTTGTGCGTGATGCTACACTGACCACACATCAATTCACTGCAAATGGACATCAATATTGGTAATTAATACATCGCGCCTCTCGCCTTCCCTTTTCCACCCGTACCACCACCCTGCTGCCCTCCGATTCTCCGTAGCGGACCGCTGTCCTGCTACCGCGATACCTACCTACCACTTGCACCCTCATCGAAACGCGCGGGATTTTAGCTCCGAATTTGCATGTAAGTGATATCGCTGTTAGCGGATCCGATTGACAGCTCTTCAGGCTGCGTTGCAGGATGTCGGCAAGTCAGATTGTGTGGTATGAGTGCGGATGCTGGCATTCCGTCAACCGAGACGGAGAACTTGTCGATGGTTTCATGTACGGTTCAAATTGGGGGGAGTACTAAATTATTTATACAAAATTTCAGAGTGCACAACAATTTATTGACGTATATAGACAATGTTATTTTTTCCATTATCAGTATAGTCGTAGGGCTTAAAGGAAGCCACTTTAATACTATTGTCGACAGAAAAATAATTTCTATCTAAGGAAATTTTCCACGTGTATTACCAGATCTTCAATCTAGTGTGTGTGAAATAATCTGCTCAGGAAACGGTCTTAGTTCTATCGAAGGACAGCACATTCTGTACTAAGATGTACATTGTAGACATATATTTAAGACGCAGCTGTACATTTTCATTATGTCAATGAAAAAGACAGAATGCGGCAATGGAAAAAAATAGGTTGGACAGCGACAGTAGGATGAGCACTGGATGAACAGGAAATCGGCTTTAACTGCGTGTGGTCTTACGCATTCCAGGGTCCACAGCGAAAAGTCTTCCCAGTTGGTGTGGGGCTGATTCGCAATTAGGAAATTACTGTACGCCCTGGGAGACAATTCCGTCATTTGCGTGTATGCAAAAAGGTCGACAGAAATCCAGCCAGTTGCAATTTGTTTAAGTAATATGATTTAGGGTAACGATACAAATGAATGGGACTGCGGTTATACCTTGTATTACTATATACATGTACGCTACATGCGATTACGCACGAAATAAAAGTATTATTCTACTTCATAACTGCGTATATTGAGACATGATCAATGTAAATGATTCATAACGTGTATCGAAAATATAAAAATGTACTGCAAGTGTATAATGAAGTTACCTAAAAAATTTTGATTATTTTTTTACGTATATCAGATCACGGAACGAAATATGAGTTTAATATTGAATTCGCGTAATAACCGCTGCATAAGTAATTAACTAGTTAAAGGCAACAAATTTCGCGTTTTCGATGGTTTTTATTATAGTCGTTAATACTGTACGATAAAATATTCCGGTGGTAAATAATCTGAAATTACGGTGGACGATTTTTAATGTGGTATAATGAAAGCGAAAATAACCAGTGCCGGTAGGTAGGGTAGATAGATAGACTCGTGCACGGGTTGAGCTCGCGGGATGCACAAATTGGATATCAAAGGATATTACTGTGTGTTGCAGTACCGATACACACTCGATTTGATGTGTTGACGATGCTATAGTCGCTCGATATCACCGTTCATACCGACACGGCGTGATGTACAAGAGGAAGGGACAATATTTGCACGCACTTCGGCTCTATCGGATTTTCCACTTGTGGTCTGGCTGTTTTTTACTTTTCTTTTTCTCTCTGTCCCTCTCTTTCTCTTTTTTATTAAAAGCTCTTCTGCCCCTGTGGTCAATCCGATTTCTGCTTCGATCTACCCTCCATATTGAATGTTGGCCTTAGTTTCCTTTTTTAACGCGCCTGCAAATTCTCTGGTGGTATATGTTCACTTTAAAGCGTGATTTAATTTAACACCTATTTTCGCTTGTTCCTTTCCGTGCAAAGTACTTCATGCAATAACTTTATTGTTTAAAAGGAACATTGTTTAGGAACGATTGCGAATTCTTGTTTCTTAATGCGATACACGTGAATGTATTTAAGGATGTATTGGCTATACAGTCAATCCCAAAAGTTTATGTACCTTAGAAAAACGCATTTCCTATAATTAAAAAGAAATCAGACGTCGGAAGAATAATGCTAATAATAAATAGCTACATGCTAAAAAGTATAGAAGGAAATATCCAATTAAGTATTGACGCTGACGAAAATTTTTTTTTTCAAAATTGCGAAAAATGCTTCAAATAAAAGTTGTTTTCCTTTCAACTTCGATATTTAACGAGTTACGTATGATTATTTGGCATTTTATTGATGTTGACAAAATCCGACCATCCCAGCGTCGAAACGGCGAACTTTTGGCAAAAAATTTCATTTTTCCTTAATTACTCCTAAACCGTTGAATCTACGGGAAAATTGTATACGACCTTTCTTGTAGAGGACGACGAGATCTACAATTTCTGTATAAAAGTTTTTCGCTAGCATTAATATT
>NW_017135985.1:97822-119269 GCF_001652005.2 Ceratina calcarata | reverse complement strand
AATATTAATGCTAGCGAAAAACTTTTATACAGAAATTGTAGATCTCGTCGTCCTCTACAAGAAAGGTCTGATGCAATTTTTCCGTATATCCAACGGTTTGGGAGTTATTGACAAAAAACGAAAATTTGGAAGAAATTGAAGGGGTACCCCTTGGAAAAATCTCGGAAAAATCGAAAATTTTTTTTTGTTGTTTATTATTAGCAATGTTCTTCCGACGTCTGATTTCTTTTTAAAAAATGCGTCTCTAAAGTGCATAAACTTTTGGGATTGACTGTATAGCCAATACATCCTTAAACTTTGTTTGCAGAGTATAAGATTTATTGAATTTAATCTAACAAATATAATACACTAGTTGATGATGGACATGTTCTTAAGATCAAGTGCACGATTTGTACAGACAATGCTGATTATGACATAACGGCATGGTAATAATCAATGATCAGGCTAATTGAGTAGGATTGATCGCATCGATGATAACAGCTTGAGGTTGCTGCATCCCATGTCGGACACGCGTTAGTATTAAATCGTGATATACGTCCCTATAGTCCTCACGTCGTTTGATGAAGTTATTGCATTATCTCCGATGACATAGAGCGCTTCATAGTAAACTCGATAAATATTTATGCACTCTATTATATGTTCATTTTCAGCATAATTCAGCTATATATAATCCAATTATTTTATTTAATTCCGTGAAAATGATTAAACGTTTTATGATCGGGAAGACAGTCAGAAATTTGAGAGTGCACCGGATACGTGAGTACAGGCGCAACGAAAGACGACAAAACAGGTTACTCGAGATTTTCGTTGTACGTTACAATGGAAACGAGAGTCGAGATTCATCGTGTACAGAGGATATCTATGGTTCTTCACCGCAACCAGTCTAACGACACTGCGTCAAAGGTAAGATAATCCCGCGTGACGGTAAACGTCTTTGCCACGAGCGGAAGGAAGTTAAACGGTTTGAAAGAGACGTGCGTACGGGAGCTGCTCCATCGGAGGGGAAACGCGTATACGAGGGATCACCGCCGGAGTAACCGATATCCAACAGCGTACTTATACACGTCGGAACGGGTCGATCCGATGAGCGCGGAATCACGGATTGCTAGCCAGCTCGTCTTCTTCCTCTTCTTCTTACTCGTTTTACTTATTCGATGACTCGTTTGCCAGTTTCTATTCGAATTACTGGATTTCGCAGCTCCCACATCCTGAGGCTTCAGTTACACAGCGATCTGGTTGTTTTAATTGTGGCTATCGGATGCATGCTTGGTCGAGCTGCACGATGAAATTCGAGTAGAAATATTGATCGAAAGTAGTGTACAATTAAAGCTGGGATTTAATTTTGGTATTAGTTTTGCTGTGCTTAAGTGCATTTTGTTAGTTGACAGTTTTACTCATCATCTATTGAAATGCTCAGAACGTGATAATATAGATTTTATCTATAAAAATACTGTAATCTTTCATCGCATTGTTTTTGACACGTTATTGCCGTGTCACTATATGCTTCTGCGAGCTGACAAATCTCTTTCGTGAACCCTGTTATCCGTCAATCAACCAAGATCGATCCCCGCCGTTACAGCGGCAGAATGACGGATCATTATTGGCATCACGGACGGCTTGTCGCAAGGTTTCGTCGATCGATGGTTCGTGTCACTGGTGACCGCTAGAACTAATGACTGGTCCGCTGGTAGTCTCGCAACTGCTTCTTGCATGAACGAATTTGATCTCTCAATTGCAATCCAGATGAATCATACACTTAGAAACGTTCAGATAATTTGTTACACTTTCTCTTGAATCTAATAGTATAAAAATGAGGAATGACATAATGGACATAGTATTCTCCTTCTAGCTCATTTGATTACAATCTCTGAAGAGGAAATAGAAATTAATAATCTGTAAGATGATTAGCGGAGCTTTTAATAGAATGAATTAAGATGAATAATAAATTTTAATTACGTTGAGGTCGAAAAATAGCTTGTTAATAATTACTTCGGAAGGGATTGCAGGGGCGAGAGGTTGCAGCTCGACATGTGGCCCGGTGTAATTCGATTGTTAGGGTCCACGGCAAAGTCGAGTCAGAGATCCATGCGTGCACAGGGAGCACAGTGGTCGCAGATAATGACGCGATATTATGCATAGGATATTCGGCGCACATCCGCGGCCGTATTCTCCGCGTTGATTTATCGTTGTCTTCATTATTAGGAATGCACGTACGCAGGCCGACCATTATGCGAGCGAGGGAGCGGGTCCGAGAGAGAGCTGACGGACGGTCTAGCCTCGGATTCTGCTACAATACAATGTACGCATATACAAGCGGCATACGAGAGGGAACATTGAGACACACCTACGTCAAGCCCGATATAGATAGACAATTAGCCACCGTCACCGTCTATAATTCTGTTAGATTAGTAGCCCCGGTGTCCTACAGGAATACGATCCTCTAAGCGAGCCCGCGCCGCGTTGTTCTCGTGAAGCTGAGAACACGCGTCGTAGATTGGAATCTTGTCGCATGCATTTAATGGTCCGTTCTTGCGATAGAAAACGTCCACGCGAAGATCTCTGTTTCTCTGTCGTCTCTGAGATCGTCACCTTGTTACTATGTATGCTGTTCTCTTCTTCACATTTCTTCTCGTGTACAAAATGCCGTGTGTCCAGCTTCTTAACTAATTATTGTACGTTATTAGCAAAAGGACACCATTATTTTCTCGCGTTATTATTGATAGGAAAAATTGAAATTTAACTAAACAATGGATTATGTGTACGCACGTATCGTCCTGTCGTGAGAATCGGAGGAAGATTCCATGCTGACCGCAAGAATGTTTCCTTCGAAAGATCGCATTCAGTGAGAGAAAGAGGAGCACGCGTCGAAGCAAAACCAAATCGCGTGCCGCTCCCTTCACCGATTTCCTTCCGCCGCTCTTTGTTCCTTCCCCTCTGCAAGAACGGGGGTAAAGAGAAGGAATCGGTCGGGGCGGGGGTGCGCCGGGGTGGACAGCGATAAAATATTCAGGGATGCATGGGGGTAATATTTTACGTAGGAAATCGGTCGGTTGATTTTTATAATACTGGTCAAATATAGCCAGGGGAGAGAGCTCGGCTCGGAGAGTACACCGGGAGCCCCTCCATTCGTGTCTACCGTCGCACAAAGGGCCACGGCATAACAAATAGATGTATAAAGGGTCAATAAAGCCCAACGTAGGAGGAGAATCGTCCGCCAACGGGGGTGAAGGAGGTTGTGCGAGGTGGAGGGCCTCCAGAGGCAACGGCGGGGAATAAATCTGAACTCGGTTTTGCTCTTGGTCTCGCAGCGGGACGCGAAAAATCAAGGGTTGACAATGTTGGTCAAAAGTGAAAACCGCCCCTTTTCTATTCGATCATCGGTAACCAACAAGGCTACCGAAACTCTGATTTTCATATACGAACGTTACGATCGATGAAGAATCAACAGAAAATGTACTCAGATATTGTATATTTAATGATGCCTATTTTCTAACTAATAGATTGTAATTTTATCTCTTAAAACTGCATGAAGCAAACACTGCTATTAACGATATGAATGAGTAGTATCACAGAGCTTTACACTTCTGTTTCCTATAAATTCGGTACGTGTATCTCACAACTCACAACAGTGCCATTCTGTATGTTTATGCGACGTGTTCGAGATTGTCGACCAATCTCGATGTTAGGACAAAATTTACGAACGTACATAACGTTTATATACCGCCAGAGGTGCAACATTCCAACGTGTCTATAAAGAGCACCATCTCGAGGTCATTTTATATCCTTTAAAACGGAATATCCATATATTTCCTACTCGTATTCGTATCGCGGAATTGGTCTTCCGGGGTCTCGAAGGGCCGAGGGGAGCAGTCCGTCTTTTTCCTTCCCACTCGCGGAGCACCCTCCGCGCCGGCAGAGATTACCTCCACATGAAAAAGTCGAAATCGGCACGGAAAAGCGATGCCTCCCGTCCAATAAAACGGCCCGGGGATGCCGCATTGACTCGATAAAAAGGCACTTGGTGGCTATCACCGCCAGCGGCCAATGTCATGGGGAGAGAAATATGCGTCTTGTTAGATTTGCTACGGAATCTGTTACAGAGGGTGATCTTGCTTGAAATCGTTTCAAAACTGTGACCACAACGGATTGGAATTATTACATGTACTCGATATTAGTTTCATGCTTGTGTACATTGATTAATTGAGAAAAATTTGTACAAGACGGAGTACTTCTACATATTTTAGATACCATTTAATTAGCCGAGTGATTTATGTTCAAGTTGAATTCATTGTTCATAAATTGAAAAACATTATGAATTATTATATTTAAGAATTCATTTCAAATTTAAGGGTTATATATTTGTCACACGAATTTTCGTCTGAATACGTACAGTTCTCCATCATTGATATCAATTTTTCGATTTGGAGTACCCGATCAATCTAACGCGTCTAAAAGTCATGATTTCAAAAAAATCCACTCACGCTGTTCGTTCTAACGGACATATATCTTCATCCGAAAGATAAACGAACGCTTTATTCGGTGATTCGACTCGGGCGAAACCATCGGGACAGTAGCTGGCCCCCTTTTTGCCATGTTTTTTCGACGGAAAAGTCCAAAAATATTTATAGAGGGAATCAATATCGTAGTTTGCGACGCACGGCGAAAAATCAAGATGAATAGGACGGGGGAGAAATCGCGTCGCGCGATAACCCGGGAACGACCGTCACGCGCACTTCCCCGCAATTTGACCAACAATATGCAATAATATTAAAATTAATGGCATGGCCTTCGTAAAAACATCGGCCTCGACGTACACGCAAATAGACACAGGCGCGGCTCTACCGAAAAGAGATAGGGACAGGTGTAGTACAGCGTACTATACGTCGTGCAACACTTGACGATATATGCAGAGAGAAAGATGAACCAGGCGAGGGGTTAGACTGCAAGAGAGCATGATGAAGCGTACACAGGGTTGGCCGCGGAAAGAGACACGCTCGTTCGCGGGGGTGGAATCGAGAGAGTAATAGTACCGCGAGAACCCACTCGTAATAATCTCCGCTAATTTAGCTTCTGGAATACGGTAACTGTATCGTTAATATTCTGAATCTGTTTAATAATGGATGTTGATGCGCCATTTGGGCCGATGAGATTTCAGGCTGGAGTTCGAGACTGAAGTGGACCCAAGCATTGCCCTTTGGTTCCGAGCCGGCGCGACGGCCTGATGCTGCCTCGAAGATAAGCGCGTATATCCTGCACGGCTCGCTCGTTTATAAATATTACATCGATGCCCGCGGTCGTCTCTCTTTCTCCCTATCGCTCTCTGTCTCTGTCTCGTTCCAAACTGTTTTCACGCGTGAGAGCTCTTTCACTGTTCTTCGGGGATTCATTTTCGTTACGCATTGGAAATTGAGTTTTAATGAATTCATTCTGCGAACTAAACTAAGCTCTTTTAATCTCCTGTTTGTTGCGCGGATCAGACACGGCCATTGTGTTCGCGCGATCCGTGAAGCTAGAATGATACGCGCTTTCGCTGGCCGTAATACTAATTGCTTCGCTAACAATTTTCATTGTTTCTTTGTTTGTTTGTTATCTATCGAACGTTAACTGTTGAACTGGCCAAGTACGATACGGGCAATATAAATCCATAATTACATGTAACATTCATTTCTGGCGCTTGATTATCATTATTACTGTCGTATTGACATCGCGCTGATTTAGTTATCTACATTCTGATTCATTTCAGTGCGAATTCTATTTTTACATATTATGCATTTTAGATTCAATATGTTAAATGTGAAAATATCTCATGTTTGACTGTATGGATGGTTCGAACGTTTTTCTATTTTCCTAATAACTGAAATTACTTCGCGAAGTTGAGGCGCTTAAAACTCGAGAGGCGTTGCTATGTACGGCTGATCCCTGTGTCGTTCAATAATTCAGAGATACATCGCGAGCCGGACAAAGCATATAAGCATAAATGCGGGAGGGCTGCGTGGTAGCCAGATACAGAGTGGAAGGGAAGGAAAGAGAGAAGGGATGGAAAAGGGTTCGCGGGTACAAGGAACGAGAGAGAAGAGTCACGGGTTACCTCTTCGGTCAGGCAAAATATTTCTCTGTGCGATGTACGCTGAATGTCTCCAGGGATTACCCCGAAGCATAGTAATTTTCTAAAGAGTACTGTCCTAGGAAACAGTGAGTGAAACGGGACGTTTATTGACACGCTGATGCCCAGTCGATTGGGAAAGAAGCTTCGTTTGTACCGTCGGTTTGATTTTCATGCTCAGTATCTCTTCCCAAGCTGCTTTTTCGATTTACTGATTTGAATATCTGGTCAATCTTCATTAGTCCCTCACATTTCCCATCTTATCTCCTCTTCACATATTTAAGGGCAAAAAGTTAAACGCTTCATGATATAACAAAAAAAAGTCATTAATTAAAAATTTTGTTCATTAAATTGTATGCAGTCTACGCGTATATGTATATACAATACAATGTCTATTAAATGTAAGAAATTGAATTGTTTAAGATTAACGATAAAGTCAATTGTATCGTCTAGTGTCGAAATCAGTTTCTTTGTTGACATCTCACAGTCGCCGGATTTTCGAGAGGAAAGCGAATGTAGGTGGGCTGGGTGGCGTAGCAGGTCGATGCGCGAGAGTAAAGCGTTTTACGAGCAGTATCCCTTGATGGCGACTTTGGACTAACCCCTCCGGAGCATCCCTTGCTGGCATACAAATTCAATAAGCGATAATCAATGCCAGCCCGGCAGCGTAGTCGGCCGAGCAAAAATCGTTCAAACAGTCAATCAAAAGGCTTCACCTCGAACCTATTTTTTTCCTCTCCCGTTCCACGGTTTTCTCTCTTCGCTTCCCTCTCGTGGCACCGCGCGACAGGGTTTTTTCGTCCCTGTTCACGTGCGCCGTTGCCCGGCGGCCCCTGTTTGACGTAACGGGGTGTCAAAGAACGACAGAACAGTAACACGCTCTTCCCAATGAAAAAGAAAGAAGGTAGATCGTTCGCCTGGCCGGATTTTAGCGCGCAGCACGTAGAATCAGACACGTCCGGGGGTCGTCGTTTCCTCCTATCTGAATCTTCTCTGCTGCATTCGGCGTGTAAACAAATTGACATGTGTGCCGCTACTTCGGATCGCGTTTAACGATTTACCATTCAGATTTTGCAAACCCTCTTTTTCTTTTTAATCGGAGTTTCCACTTTTAAACCCGGAAGGACGTCGTACGATTCACTTTCGCTTTGTACAAACACATTATACGATAACTAAAGCAAATTAATCTTGAAATTTCATAGAATAGTTTTGCATTAGATAATGAATTCTTAATCATTTCTTAATTCATGGATAAAAATAAAAACGTGTATTTGCATATGGAACCGCAATATAATTACTGCAAAATTTGATAAAAATTGATTTCATGTGCGCGTAGAAAAATAATCTACGTGTAATTCTGCTTGCACCTTCAGCAGTATTATTTCACCCACTGCGCTAGCCACTCTAAATAATACGCGTGTCGGTACATCCTATTCTCTGTCAACGAGATTTCTCCTGGCAGGAAAGAACGGACGCGACGGAATCCAAGTGTGCGTGCGTTTGAAGACCTCAGGGGGTCTGGTAATAAAGGGAGACATGCGGGTCGTGCGCAAATTAACCCGGGTAATGAAAACACAATGAAATTATAATAAACCAATTGCGAAGTTGATTCGCAGCCCTGGAAGGAGGCCATTCAATAATAAAACACGTAGCTACGTGTTCGCGCTCGCGGTCGCGTTCCGCGTTCGCGGTCCACACCTTCGGGTTTCGCCGGTGTATGTACGTCTGTGTGCTGTGTGTACAGGCCGGGGCCGTACACGTGGATACATCGGCGTGTACGAGTCCGCAAGAGAATTAATTTCTCGAGAGCCTTTATGCTCTCTGACTGACCAAACTACGGGTTTCTACGGCTCGTCCACACCTGCAGGACGTTTCTGTACGAGGCCGTGTACGGACATGTAACACGCACGCACCCGTGTACGCACACCTTGAGAAATTGTCCGGCGTACCCCCGTTGCGAAAATACGTTTGACCACGCGCTGCCCGAACTACGCAGGTTCGTTCGTTCCGTACCCGCCAGTGGAAGATTATTACAACGAGCGAAATTTCAAAATACACTTATGGCAAGTGTGCACCAGGGGAACCGTATAACACAATGATCAAACATGCGGAGGGCCCCGGACGTTTCCGTTTCCGGTGCACTCGACCGCGGCTTAGCGTCGATGCCACATCTGAATTGCATCGGAATGTATTAATATTTTATTCGCTCGTTAATACCAATTAGGAAGACTATTAGATTTCCCGTATAATTTGTTTATCAATTCTCACAGTTTTTTTAAGGTGAATTATTGACGTTTAAATACAGTACTGTTTGGTAAGTCATTAGTTCCCGTTATTGTCAAAATATTGATTTATCTGTAATAGAGAGCCCTAAGAATATTAGTAAATCTTTAAGCAGAAGTGGAAAATGGTTTAAAAATACTCGCAACATAAGCGGGAACTTCTATGAAAGTAGATATAATCATCCGTACGGTGTAAGGCTGAAATTACCAATGCAGAAATTTTCTCTCGGTGAAAATTCGTTTCCATGTACATTATACATACATGTATATAATCTCCCTTATCCCTTTCTACCGAAGGGATAAGAGAGAGAGAGAGAAGGAGAGGGGAAAGAGAGGACGGAGAAAGATATCAGAGAGAGGGGGATAGCAGGGAGTCCAGGATCTTTGTTGCGGTTGGACGTGGTCAAATACGGAGGAAGGCGGTGGAAAAGGAGATATGTTTTCGCAAATGTAGGTGCGGTTCTCAAGCTACCCCTTATGAAATTATTTCGTCCCTCCTCAAGAGGGGGTGGGGTCGGAGCTCGACGCTGCGGCCGCGTGTTGGGAAAATAGCAGCGCGGCTGCAAGAATTATTAGAAAAATTAATTATTTTCCCAGTCTCTTAATTAATTTTACAATTGCTTCTATGTTTCTCTTGCTGTGTTATTATCGCGGTCTTTCCTCAAATGTACGGGGGAAAGAAAACAGTGCGTGAAAGGGTTGCGGAAAGAAGCGGGATAGAAACGTTGAGGTGTGTGCACGTACGTGAGAAACAGAGAGAGAGAGAGAAGCAAGAGCTTTCATGGTTGCCCTGGTTTGCTTGTCTCTTGTATCCGCGTTTCTGGATGTTCCTAGTTTGAATACTTAAGTACTCTTTTTTGTTCTATCACTGAATGTTACGGTTAAAACGAACTTTAAAGAAACTCGAAAATCTCAGCTCTGCGTGCATACTGATGACTTCCAAGATATCTTATATTGCGCTATACATATGGATATGTTGGAAATAAATATAAACATCACAATTTTAGATTTAAGCTTCAAGCATGATGCACGTACAAGCAGAAATGTAATTTCTTCATTTGAAAGCCATTTCTGATAAGAAATAATATAATTGATTTATAAACAGATCCGGTAACCAATTTACTGAAGAGACAAGAATTCGAAGGATGAATATTTCGTCCGTGGCAAACGTTTCATCAGAGAAGTTTAAAAATTTACATTACCGGTGAAGACCTTCCGTAGTAGGGATCAGTTTTCGCATTTGTACGATATTGAGATACGCACATACATACATATAGCGAGTAACGGATGCGCGGGAGGCCGGATCATCCCTCGAAAAGTTTTGACTTCCGTTCAAAAGAGAGGAAAAGGATTCTCCGCGAGACAGCGGCCGAGCGCATCCTTTCCCCCTTTCTGGATTTTTTGCAGGTCTGGCCACGTCTCAATTATAGAAAGCCTTGCTTCGACTGCCACAGACGAATTCCAATTAGTCGCCGGGTGGCTCATGTCGCAGGGACCTCGTATGGGGTTTCCCGGATTCTGTACGAGTTCCTTTCATGGAGCGACTCGTTCATTTGCCTTTCGTCCATACCTTCTGCGCCATTCCCCTCCGACCAGCCCCTCTATCCGGCTCTCTCTCTCTCTCTCTTGCGTTCACCCGCTACGCTAGCGGCTACTACCTTCCGCTGCCTTCTCTCTCCTTTTTCTCCGCGTTTTCTCTGGCTGCTTCTCTTTTCGTTGAACCGACCAAGCGACCCCGGGGGAGTCTTCTATGCTGACTGGACGCCTGGATTAGCAGGGCGTCAAAGCCAGCTACGAATTTGCTTCAAACTGGGTGCGAGAATTAAATATAGTTTCATCTCATAGTACAGATACTTTTGCTTCTTTCCTGGAGATACACTGCCCACGCGGCCTTTCCCGTGTTTTAGAACTTGTGGATATTGTTTTCTTACTGGCCACATACTGCTAGTGTTTGACAGTAGATACGTGTTATCAGCTAGTTCATAAAAACATATGTTCAACGAATTGTGAAAATAAGAAACGAAATTGACAACATGTTTTGTTATATTACGGTTACAAAACTAAATGATTAACGAACTTTTTGTTATAACGATCACCAACGGCATATAGCAAGCTCGCGTGATAAGTCTGGACTTTATCTATCATTTATGGGGGGTGATTTGAAGCGATGCTTTTGCCGTAGGGGACGATAGTTCGCGAACTGCTTCACAGCCGGATAAGTCGACCTTTAATATGCCGTTTGCATCAGAGCTTTATACAACGTTACGAGTAGAGATACCTGACGGCCTGACGTGTTTGCATTTGAGCAAACCTGAGAGTATTGGATGCATATGTTAATCAGCAATATGGCGCCGGGAAGATATTACCTCGTACTGTCGCAGAAGACCATTCCATCGAGCAACTTGTCCGACCTCTCTCTCTCTCTCTCTTGCGTTCACCCGCTACGCTAGCGGCTACTACCTTCCGCTGCCTTCTCTCTCCTTTTTCTCCGCGTTTTCTCTGGCTGCTTCTCTTTTCGTTGAACCGACCAAGCGACCCCGGGGGAGTCTTCTATGCTGACTGGACGCCTGGATTAGCAGGGCGTCAAAGCCAGCTACGAATTTGCTTCAAACTGGGTGCGAGAATTAAATATAGTTTCATCTCATAGTACAGATACTTTTGCTTCTTTCCTGGAGATACACTGCCCACGCGGCCTTTCCCGTGTTTTAGAACTTGTGGATATTGTTTTCTTACTGGCCACATACTGCTAGTGTTTGACAGTAGATACGTGTTATCAGCTAGTTCATAAAAACATATGTTCAACGAATTGTGAAAATAAGAAACGAAATTGACAACATGTTTTGTTATATTACGGTTACAAAACTAAATGATTAACGAACTTTTTGTTATAACGATCACCAACGGCATATAGCAAGCTCGCGTGATAAGTCTGGACTTTATCTATCATTTATGGGGGGTGATTTGAAGCGATGCTTTTGCCGTAGGGGACGATAGTTCGCGAACTGCTTCACAGCCGGATAAGTCGACCTTTAATATGCCGTTTGCATCAGAGCTTTATACAACGTTACGAGTAGAGATACCTGACGGCCTGACGTGTTTGCATTTGAGCAAACCTGAGAGTATTGGATGCATATGTTAATCAGCAATATGGCGCCGGGAAGATATTACCTCGTACTGTCGCAGAAGACCATTCCATCGAGCAACTTGTCCGACCTCTCTCTCTCTCTCTCTCTCTCTCTCTCTCTCTCTCTACCCCTCTCTTACTCATAAACCAATAGTGTTCTACAATGTATATGTATTATTGTATATGTATACAAGGATGCTATGCGTTGCCTTCGGTTTTCTGATTTCACGGTTGTCCGCTATCAAACTTTACCGTTCTCCTTCTGGACGGAAATCTGATAGCTTGCTGCTTCATCAGAACTGTATGACCCGCGTTTCTCTAGGATTGAGTTTGGAACATTAATGTTTTGATTACTTTGCGATTGTGACGGTGTTCGTAATGGCAAATGGTCACTAGAAATTAAACAAGGTATTGACTTTCAGTGGCGGTTGCTTTCCATTATCCAGAGAGTTGCATTTTCATAAAACTTCATCAAACTGTAACGATGTACACTTTTACTTCATTCACATTACATCAAGTTTGCTCTATCATCTAACTTTTTCAAAATTGGTTTTATATTTGTAAATTTATAAACTTATTATCAATTTTTCTATTTAATTAATCTTATAAGATTTCAATTTTGAACTACCGATTGTATAGTTATTGTGAATAATGTATTAGACAATCTGCCCAAAAAATTGTATTTATTAAAATGATTAAGGATTCGGAAGGTACTTAATTGACTTGAGGGTTGGTCGCTTGAGAAAACCAATGACCAAAAAACTCGATTGTCCGCGATAATGCCAATTTCTTTCTGTGGATCACGCAGTCGGGTGGGTTTAAATTGAATCCGAATAAGAAATCCATAAGGGAGCATCCTTTGGTGATTACGAGTTTCTTCGACTTTGATCGTTCGGGCGTCGAAAGACGCTTTACCTTCTCTCCCAGCTTTGGTTCGATCGTTCGGCTCTTTCTGCATGTCGCACCGGTCGCTGTCTCTTTCGCACAGCGAACGCCGCGCGCTGTGCGGAGCCGGGTTCCGCCGGTAGATTCAATCGGAAAAGCAAATCTTTGGCGTTTCTCCTACCCCGAAGTACCCCGATAAATTTGTTCCAGACGTCGAAGGATTACCTGGCCTTTCAGACTGAGGCAAATGCGTATAGACGGCAGTCAGGGGATAATCTTTGGCTGCGGAACCGCGAATCCGTTTCTGCTCCCTCGCGTTCTTGGCTCCATCAACCCCTGCGAATCCTTCGATCACCGATTTAGAGGAAGCCATGCAGTCGTCGTGTTCAAGCACTCGTGTTATGCATAAATTACATATTGCTCAAGTTAACGTCAAATAATTTCATTATAAATTGAAATTATTACTGACAAAACTTTCTACTATAATTATATTCTCTCTCTCAGTTCTCAATTGAAAGCATTTGTGGATAACATGCTCTAATTATTCAAATATAAAATAAATTCGACTGTGGATACGTTTTTAAGGAAGCAAGGAAGGAAACAAAAGGACAAATGTTCCCATCCAGTAAACGAGAAAGCTTTTTTTAAATGTAGGTAGAACGAGTTTTACTCAATAGGACTGACCACGAGATCACGTAGCGTACTCAGAAGGACACGATCTCCGGAAAAAGATATCGGCTTGGGGGAGCGGACATGACGCGACGTTGTGCCGCATCCCTTTTATTCCACCCAATCGTTCACGATACATCGGGACTAGGCTTACAAGCACACAAATCTCTGGCTCGGTTTACCCTCCGCACGGGTGATTTAGCGGGTTTTCCGGGAGATTCGGGGGATACGATACCGCCACTGAACTCTTTTATATCAATCGCGGATTGACCCGGCCGGCACGCGGGCGTCGAGTCCATTGAAAGAACACGCCTACGGAAAAACAGTGCCCCTGAGTAAGTGCGAACTGGCTATTTGTCCCCTTCGCTTAAAGATATTTATGTGATACCGTGTTTCGAAAGGGAAGGATTCTTGATCCAGGCAATCGATGTTATCCTGTATCTTAACTTGATCATGTATTTAGAAACGTTGTTTACTGCGTGTAGTTCATACTTAACAGAGCGAAATTTTTAATGAACATAATTCAATAATGCGAATGAAAAATGAATGAATATGTTTATTCTTTATGCTCATATTAATTAAAAGTCGAGTTGCTATTTCCGGAAACATTTGGAATGTCAGTTTCCGACGCAACATTATAGAACAATGTTCACGCGTTTAACGAGACAATTGCTTAATGAAACGAGTGTAACGAACGTCGCTCTGGTTGGTGCGGTGGTTTCGTTTTTACGCGGAAAAATCTGACGTTGTTGATCATAGTTGATTGAATTAGCACAGTTTACATGTGAATGGTCAATCCTGGCTATGGTTGGCGACGCGCTATTAAATATTTATTGGTCTGGGTTAATGCAATGATCATTTAGCAACGTTCACGAATTCGTGGTAGAGTACGTACAGTACTATACGCGTAGTAGATACAACTACGTGTGCCGTGACAATGAAATTGGAAATTGGAAGTGTACACCGTGCGGTCGAATGATATAGAAGCCATTTCTCGTGACACCTCGAAATTGGCTCCACGGTATTATTGGTTATCACCACCACAGGTGTGTATGTACAGGTTCAGGTAGCTTCTATCGGTTGAGTATTTTGGCGACAATGACGACGAAAACAAATGCGAGTCGTTCAACTTCTATTTCTACCACGACAAATCATCCAGCTCCTATAATCGACAAATATTTTCCTCTATCATTCATTATAATCCATTTGATAAAATTTAGTAAGCATATAAGCACTCTTTTATATTATTATCTAAAACTACACTATTTTATATTATTTAACTAAATTTATTTAAACTAAAACTAGCACTATTTTATATTATTATATATATATCTAAAAATATTAAAAACGTTTAAAGTAAAATTCTACTGTAAAATATTTATTAATATATATTTTTTCATAATGTACTCTGACATTCTTTGTGGACTTTCCAATCACGTTGAAACACAATTAGGTACTGGGAAACTTTATCTCTGTATCATTCTGTACATTTTAGCACTCGGTCAGTTGGAGCAGTTTGTTTGAATTCAATAAAAGAGTTTCGAAGAAAAATATGTTTGGGATGGAAAATATTTCTGAAGCATATCGTCTGTTTGCTGTATTAATTCTGAGTGGGAAAGGTGCTCGAAAATCGTAAAATATACGAGAAATATGGTGCTAATTGAACGGGACTATAACTTGGGCTGTTTGTTTTATAGAAAACAAACATAGATGCAATTTTTGACGTCGTGTGAAATATTTCACTATGGAGCTAAACGATTACTTTAAGAGTGTCATTATATTCCCTTTCATTTGAAAATTTTCATAAAACGATCTTGCATACACAGGTTATTTTTTACTGTTGCTTGAAACTGGTAAAGATAATTTAAATCTACTTTGTAAAAATGAATCCAGATTGACTCGTATAAAATAATGTACTGTAGTAAGCTTCGTTGTTGAACTAAACTGATTAACATAATATCGACTCATCTAAAAACTGTATAATAAGAATTAATTTTTTCTAAGCAAAACTGTCTTAGGAGTTCGCTAGTTCTGGGCAAGGGGTTCCTAGCACCATCCTTTTCCATTCTCGAACGAACTCCAAGTCGAACAAGCTTGCCGACATTAAACGGGTTAAGCCGCGGCGCGGATGTCGCTCGCGACGACGACGCTGATATTAATTCTCTCGAATGCATCCGTGCCGGGCGCTGATTGATTCCAAAGTTCTCGCAAGAAACTGCCGCGTGTCGCGCGTTAATACGCAGCGAGTTACGTACACGTTCAGCCCCTAGTTACGTGGTTTAACGCAATAATTCGTAGCGCGGCGCAGCCGTGAGGGGAGCCTTACCGGCAGGAAGGAAAATGCTTCTCATTTTCGCGCGACCGACCTGAGAGAGGCCAACAACGCTAGAAATCTGCCGGCAGCGTTGACATAGAAGACTGCGCGACGAAAGGTGGGACGTAAAGATTCGTTAGCGTCTAATTCTGAGCCGCAGGCGGAAATGAACTTTAGGAAAGTGAGCCGTCCCAGACGACGCGCCGCTGCCATGGGAACATGGCTAAAATATATTTTGATCTGAATAATGTCACGTTGCGCCGCCGTGCCTTCGAGGGAAACCGTAATTGAGCGGGTCAAAGAAATTCATCGTGCCATGCTTGTTAAGCAAGGTCGATTGAAAAATCATCATTTCTAATTCGCATCTGAAACATGAAGTGTATACTACGGTGTTTCTTTACACGATTTCGTATCAATTACGAATAAACGTGTTATTTAAATTTTCGTTTGGTTTCTTATCATGTCAGTTCTTTACATGAATCTGTTCTTAAAATAGTTTAACTGCAGAAACTAGTCCTCCCTAAAATGTAATCAATGTTAAACATTTTTGCCAATCTATCCATATCCTGGCCATAATTCTTCTTGATACTGCTCTGTTGTTAGAAAAACTTAAACGCGTCAAAAGAAAGTTAAGCGCCCTCCGGGTTTACCGTTCACCATTTCAATCTTCGACCAATCTCTGACGGAACACGACAAAAGATGGGTTACTGTCCCATAAGAAGACTGATATTCCTGGCCCGGAATATTACGCCGTTCGAAGAAGGGATGAAAACCCTTAAAGTTAGCTTCCCAAGGACTGTCTTTGTCTCTGACCTCGTCCTTTATAAGAATTTGATCCCTTGGACGGATTATGTGTATTGTGGTCGATAGAATGGATGAAGTTTTGTCCGTAGGAGGCATTGCGACGTCGTCCACGGGATCGTACACAGTTTTCCGACCGGCTTATCTTCCGGCGTACGCGACATATAAACATCAATTCAATGTATGAAATCTGTCAAAATGAATTTCGCTTGGGAGTTTTACCGGTGACCATCATTTTTCTTCTGGCAACGAATATGATCCCGATGTGAAATATCGTTGTATTATTGCATAGTCACGACTTGGTCACGTATCCTATAGTCTGTAGTCCGTCCACACACACACACACACACACACACACATACACATATAGATTGAGTCTCTTCACGAATCTTACTTTGATAATTAACGTTATGAATTTATATATTTTTCAAGCATGATTTTCTGGACGCAATTATCGAAGTATTGTAGTTCTAGATAATGTTTAAAATGTAGGCTTTGCCCGTTAGAGCCTAGGGCCTAGGGGAGATCGTATGCAGCGTCGTACCTGCTCTCCCCCTTTGCCCCGCGTAGGATCGTAGGTTTTTGCAATCGCGAGGAACGGTTTCGCGACGACATATAAATACACGCGAATATAGAAGGACAGAAGAGTCGGTAATAAGTGCGCATTCAATACGTGTCAGCGAGACGAGATCCAATAAAGAAAAGGTGGATCGATCATCACCAGTGTTAATTAGTGAACTATCCTGACTCATTTTCCATAAATTATACATTTTAAGACACTTGCGTCCTACAAAAAATATTTTAATTATTGAAATTGACTATTGCATGAAGGAGTATAAAGAACAAAATACCGACAAAAATTAGCACAATCGAGCGAAATATTTTATTTCGAAGCATAACTTTTCCCACGTTGCAATATATTTTTACGATCGTTGGAAGCGGATAAGTAATTAACGTATCAATAAAATCAATTAGAGTTCCCGTTCTAACACAATTTGTTCTGAGAACCATATATTCAATTTTCATTCTCGATTGTAGAACACAAATACATATGTAGATCGTCTTATGATCAAAGGTGGCAGATATTTTGCAACGTACGCAACAAAAGAAAACAAATTGTTTCTTAGATTGCAAAGAACAAAGTAAAGTAAAATGTCAGGTTTTATTTCAACGTACTGCGTAGGATTAATGAGAATTTGGTA
This sequence comes from Ceratina calcarata, assembly GCF_001652005.2. Classification (NCBI taxonomy): domain Eukaryota; kingdom Metazoa; phylum Arthropoda; class Insecta; order Hymenoptera; family Apidae; genus Ceratina; species Ceratina calcarata. Next base: position 101,889 of record NW_017135985.1, on the reverse strand, counting down.
TGAACTCGCGAATTAAGAGCACCTTACGCTGCCTCCGTGCGATTAATCATATAACGAGCGACCTTTCTGAACATATGTCACGATTTCGATGCGAAAGCAATTTTTTTTTACCCGCGTCCGCGACGAGGATCATGAACCACGGAAGAGTGACGACCGCATCGAAACGTTTCGAAACTCAGACGGGTGGCCATTAGTCAGCCACGCGGCCCACCAATTAAATGTAAATGTTTGTTTATGTGTTCGTCGGGAGTCGCGGACGTTTATCGATGCCCTGACATTAGCTCCCACGATTGACGTATACATCGCGAATCCCCGCAACCGAATTACCAAGAGAAAGTTTCTGCTTTTTTAAAGCACCCTTCTGTGTACAGAAAATTATACAAAATGGATTCGATTCAAATTCTATATACAAGACGTTGATCAGAATGGAAATTAATCATACGAAACTGTACGTTCTTTTTTATTTAATAAATCAGAAAATTTTAATACACAATTAATTGCAATCAATTTTATATCTTTGTACTATTATTTATATATACTATATAATATAAATGATACATAAATCTTGTTTAAAATTGCGATTTACTAATGTCCTCTAATTTGTCTATTACTGGATTACTGAAATAACTTTCGATAAACGCAATTACCTTTTCATGTCAGAACTGTAAACGCGAACGAAATAGCGTGTGGGATTTCGGGACACTGCTCGGTCCGTAATAATTTCCATCGTTCTCCCTTTTCATTCCCAGTTACGTCTTTTTTAAACGGGAATCCCCGGAACAAACAGAGATATTGAATAATTTTGCGGCATTGGCGCCGCTGTTTGCATTCTGTAAATAATCACCCTAATTGGATCGCGGTGCCGCGGTAATAGGTTACATTGAAATCGTTTCGCACGCACGTTCAATTCTCGTGGATTTCACGAGCGTGCATGTTTCGTACGCGATATTTTTGAACTCGCGATATTGAAATGAATAATCACATTATCCGGCTCGAAACGCGCATGCCGAATGGGATTTCCAATAAATTGTACTCAATAGTTAATGTGCTGTTAATCATGAACGTTGAATCGTGTACGTACAATTTGTGATTCTATTAATGAATATTGTAATACATACAATCTATCATTTGTACGAACAATTACCCTACTTAACTGCGAAAAATGATATGTAAAGTGAAAGAAACTGTGATAATATTCCAAGGACACAATTTATGGATTAAAAGCACAATGTTTAAACGCATAATGTGTAGCATGAAACGCAAAATTACTATTTCCAAGGATTTATTATCATACGAAGGTTGGCAAATTGTTGGCGATTTCAAGCAACCGCGATCGGATCAATAAACGCCGGTCACGTAGCCACGATTTACGTGCCACGAGCCGAAATAATCGGTGAACCATCGCATCGAAGTAGGTCGAGATCAACGGACTATGCGGTCAAGCATCGGAAGGTAATTAGATCAAGGACCAATAAAACGGGGCTGCGATTTATGTAGTGTTAAACTCACGGTCAACTACGTAGGCTGACCCCACGAGGCCAGGATCTTTACTTAATTGGAAAGCCGGCGAGTTTCCGAACAGTTTAACTGACCTTCGGTGCTATCGTCCAGCCATCGTAATGCTAGAAGGCCACCCTCCAAATATTGCTTCACTGAACCGCCACTGTTCTCCTATTCTTGGTAATCATTTCATTAGATGCGGATTTTGCAAACCGAGTTTAGATTCAGTGAATTAACGTAATGGTATAAAGTCGCGTAGGTTGGACGGCATTTTCCTTTTTATGCTCATGCTGAAGATTTTTTATTTTTTGATACTCTAAAGTACTCTCACTTGTACAAAGAAATGCAGAATTACGAAGATGTCCTAGAGGCAAAGTTTTGCCCATATACATATGTATGTATTTTACACAGAGCTACGAATAATAAATAATCTCTACTTTGGAAAGCTACACGTTAAATCACGGAGTTAAAAGTCAATATGATGTTCTTTGAAATCGATTGGAAATTCGAATGAGAATCACTGTTGTTCAATTGGTCCAATTTCAACCACAGGATAGAGTGTCCCAAAGGTTATATCTGGATGTAGCACGCTTAATCGAACGATCCTTTAAACGGGAGGGCAGAACCTCGTTTGTTCTTACGACAATATGGACCTCTGGTGTGATTCGTATGTTATCTTTTCTAACCTTAGCAGTTAGTATAATAGAGATAGAGTTCTGAACTTTATCCTCGATGGTTCTATATACCATCCTAGTAATTTTATTGCAATCTTTTGCTCTGAGATTTTATCTGAATGTAATTATGAGGGAAAACTTCGATATAACTGATCTGAGCAGTCTATAGGCATATTTGTAGGCTCAAGCAATATCAGAATCTTTCAGAAGATAGTAACTCGCGATCAGGTGGCCGGATGCCTCGATGCCGTTCTCCCGTATAAATCTCCGCAACACGCGATGATCGAAAAATATTGCTCGAATATATCAGAGTTGTCGGCGCTCCGGTATTCTTCTTTGCTCTAACCGAGCATCCCCTCTTTATCCTGCGGTATTGCTTCTACGCTCCTTTGTAGGTAGTGATGGGCATTCGACTCTTTTTTTTAACGTATATTAAAAGTTCGAATTACTCTGAGCCTTACCTTACTTATGTACACCAAAGTACTTACTTCTTCTCTTCCTTGTTCGTTTAATATTTAATTTTAGCTTCGAAATTATAAGGAGACTGAATTTATCATATATTATCCAAGGTTATTCGAAATTTGGTACGCATTCGAAACTGTCTTTAGTCCATTACTACCGATGCTGAGCGTGTTAAGATCGAGGAAAGGTGTATGTATGTATACGGAGGCGCGAGGTGAACGCGCGGAGCGACGTCTATATCCTCAGACAATGATATGTGACCCTAGCAATATCAATAATTTTCGCATTTTTCTACCGCGCTTATTTTCTCCCCAAGTGACGTACCCTAATGTAGTGTCAGACTCGGCAGCGAACGACGCTGCGATAACCGATTTCACGTCTTTTTACTGCCCTCCCAATTTTCCCGTGAATTTTTCTTTGGGAAAATGTTTTGTCAATGTATCCCACGTTGCTCGTACTTTCACATTCTCTAAATGTGTCATAGGAACAATATTTTGATTTGCACCTTTCACTCGTGATTTTCTTGATGTTAATGATCTACGTAGAGTAGATTAATAGAGTACTCTATTATATCATATATTTCATAAAATATAGTTTTATATCAGTATTTTGTTGTAGAATTAATGTCTTTAATTCATGATAATTAGTAGATCTTTTTCTTCATTTATGAACATATACAGTCTAGTTGTTTCTTAAATTAAAAAATGGTAAAGAAAACTCGATTGTCGTACGGTGAATGTTAGCTTGAGGACACGTGATCGCAACAGTATCTGAAAATCGTTTCGCTTTCCCGTGGCCGTTAATGAGGGAGAATAATAGTTCGATACCAATTAGCGAGAAACTGCCCTGTAGCGGTGGTCCGACCATAAAAAGAAACTGCCGTAGGTAAGTAGGTATACCTCCAGCATTAACTACCCTCGTGGCCAGTGGTATGGCAGGCCCGCGTCGACCACCGTTAATTGAACGCACCGCTCGTAACAATCCTCCCCACATCCTGCAATCCCCCGTAACTTTCGTCATCCTGCTCTATCTATGTTTCTTTTTCCTTTCCCGATTCCTCCGGTAACATCGTCGTTTCAAATCTATACCACTTACTTTTATGGTTTCTAAGCCTAGTGGAGTGTGCACCTTGTTCTCTTTCCACGGGGAATAAAATTCCATGAAACCCCCTGACGGAAGAACTGCCTCCAATTTAGCCCACGCATCGTTCCGTTGTTCTTAAGGGTTGTCGTCGTTGCTTTATGTTACTTCCCTCTAGCATTTATACGAACGATTTTAATTGCTTGTGTACCTTCGTCACTGACCGAACTATACAGACGTTAATGTATCGCACCTCTATAATAAAATTGTCACAACAACTTTGATTTTATGAAACATCTAACAGATGAATTCAGAATTTGTCACTTAATTTCATTTCCAATTTCATTTTAC
>NW_017135985.1:79237-96252 GCF_001652005.2 Ceratina calcarata | reverse complement strand
AAAATATTTAGTGTTACGAAAAGAGTTTGAACAGTTCGTTAATTACATTACCGCAACTACGTTTCCATTAATTAGTTTATTACTAGATAAGAAAGTATCGTTTCAGTAATTATCGACGTATTTTTATAACTACGGTGCGCGCTTATCTGGTAGATTTTCATACCGAAGGAAGGCCGGCGCTTAAATCGAATAACCTTGCCGCGAAAAACAGGCGGCAATCATATGGTTCGTGATTATGCAAGGGGTATAATTGAATTAGAATTTTCTAGGGATTTGGGAGCGCTTCTTCCCATAACCGCGGAGGAAGGAAATAGGGTAGTTTTCCTCCATTATAAAATCAACTAAAACCATACGTGACAAAAAGGAGAGTGCCGGCGCTCTTCTCGGAATTAATTTAATCAGAATGAAACGAGCGCCGCTAGCTGTATCTTTAGCTTCGTAACAATAGTCTAGAATTGAGTGGACTTGAGATAGTATTATGCAAATCGAGATTTTTCTTGCGGCTAGGTATTAGTTATACGTTTTTCTACCCGTATCCGATTATCTATTTATCCTCGTCTCATTTTTCGTTTGTTAGATTTACTACAATCAAATAAAAGTACATAATTAATTTTGATTTCAATACTATATTTTCAACATACGATTATCTTTTGATAATTGTATTTTACACATATAGAGTTTGAGTATAATACGAATATTAAAGTCGTCAAGTATGAAGTGTATAATTTCTTCAATAATTTAACTACAGACAATTAGTTGGTGGGTAGTCTAAAATAATACAAGACTATCATCTTGTTTCTCGAAGGATATGGGCAGATGGAGTAAAATTTGCTGAATCCGCCAATTTTGCTGTATCTCATCTTTAATCTCTACTGATTATCGCGAAACGTTTCGCGCGACGTCGGTCTTTATCCGGAATGTATGTTCGTTAAAATGAATAGCGTCTCGAAAACCGAATCTTATCGTGCATCGCTTTTGACCCATCCTCGATCCTACTTTCTTTACGACATTGAATTCTTCAGCGACGACACTCACCGATTATGCGTTGTTTCTGACATACAACTTTATGGATATCTTACAATCTTGTCAATGTGCACAATAGACAAATTCGGTGTAAGTACGGAAAGTATAAATTAGTTGTATGTAATATGTGCAATTTATAAAGGTGCATAATTGTATATTGATTATTATATCGATTTTCTAACCAGTAGGTCAGTCAAAATAATTTGGTTATTGGAATCCAATATAAAGTAACATAAATGTACATGTATTAGAATAATGATATTAATATGGCTTTAAACAGTCAATTTTAAGTATTATTCTTGGAACTGAAAACTTCCTACAAGAAATATCGTCAGCCGGGTATCTCTTATCTCCGTCGCAAGGTCTCGTCCACGCGAAACTCAGATTGCGTGTAACCCATAAGGTCAGCCACGGAGTACATTAGCGAGGTTTAAGGCATGAATGAAAAGGGCTCCGCGTTGGGTGGTTTGTTTCGCGGTTGTAAGGGCCGCGGCTGCCACAGCCAGAAAAGTTTACGAGCGCCTCTCATATCTTCAGCGCCTTTTCCTTCGTTTTTTCTCGCTCGTATATCAGCTGGTGCGGTTTCGAAATTATTTTTATGCCCCTTCATCAAAGCCTGGCCCGCGTGACGACGCGTGTGCGTCGTTCTGCGTTTCACGAGCTGAATACCGGTTTCAAAATTATGCAATCTACGGCCTTTTCTTTATTGATGAATCCGTTTTTTGAATTAGTGCGTAAATCATGTGTGTTCCCATGAGATATCCTACTTGATGTAATAGAACAATGGTGGCATAATTTAAATTTAGATGATATTTAAGAAAAATTAGGATGACGAGCAACTAGCATTGTAGAAGCTTCGTATGGTTTGAACGTATGAGGTTTTGAGCTCTGAGGACTACATGTTACAAAATGTGAAAGTATTTTGAACGTTCCTGGTTGGCTCGTTACTTGATTGAAAAAATAAAACAATATATAATCATCATTGGGAACAATGTTATTAATAGAAGAATTATATTTATGTGTCCTGTATGATTTGTATTATGTACGTTCTTACTGAATGGTATTCGCTACTAGGGAATAAGAAATACAATCGTGAAGGGTCGATGGAAAGGAAGGTCCTTTCTTATATCGTCACCAAGGATTGAACGACGATTCTCCAGGCTGTCCCTCCTTTCATCTGACACATCAATGGTCGTAAATAACTTCGATTGCTCGAATCTTTATCCTCACAATGTTTCGAAAGGATGGAACGAAGAAATCAATGGAACAAAACTAAAGGAGGAAAAGTGCTGAAGAATAATTTGTATTGATTTATAGTTTTCTTTATTTTTTCACGATTTCTTAGGTGAAATTAAATATAACTTATGTTAGCTTTACAATTCTTTATTTATTAACTGATAAATGAAAACCAACTTCATGTATGTATTTGATCAATTACAATTAGTACATAATATACAGTGAAAATAATTTACTAGGTATAAAGTAAAACAATTAAAGGATTGAAAAGTGTACCAATGTGTGTAATTGAGACAGAAATGTAGTTTCGCCGTGTTTCGTTCGGTATAGGAGAGATGTAAGTGACGTGGTACAAAGATCTACACCGATCTTGTAAAGAGAGAAACAGCATAAGTGGGGGCTCGTGCGTCTTCCTCGGTCCTCGGATCGAAGGGTTCTTCAGCGTGTATATATCGGAGCTCTCTCTTCAGGGTATCACGCTGTTGGAGGCATGTTGATTTATACGAACGGCAAGATTTATGCGGAAGAACCGCGCGATTGAGTCGCAACACGGCGCCGAGTTATCGCGAGTGGGTAGAAACGACACCGCGAGGAAGGAAAAGGTTGAACAGTCGAGAGGGGTTGAATCGAAAAAACAACGAGACGCTGACTGTGTATCGATCGACGCCCGCGCAGCATTATTGAAGAATTTACGAGCTCCCAAAAATATTTTATAAAACTTGTTTGGGAGAGGAAGACCCACACTACTCGTTCACGAACGTTTGGTCACTTTCATGCTATGAACAAAACATATGGAATAGTGTAGTCCAATGTACATTTCAATTCATCATGGTTTATCATACACGTAATTATTTATAAACAATAAAACAGACGTCACACTCTGTCACACTACGGGATCATGACTCAGGTTTCACTTTATCTTTAGTTAATAATGCTAACTTGTAGATTTGTTTATTACCAATGTTTTGCAATTATTACAACTGTAAGCACATTCGTCCTGAAACACTACCAAGCGTTTAGCGTTATACGTAACTACGGTTGTTAACGTTATTAGTAAAGAAGACACAGCCACAATCGTGTTGCTGCGATGAAACGCGACCAATGGACGGGCACCGTACGCGAGGACCGCAGGTCCGTTTATTGGCGCTTTTACGTAACCGCAAGGCAACGACTTAAAGACGCCGACAAAGTCTTTTAATAATTGCAATTAGACCGCCCCTCGATAATAAATATCAATTAATATGGCACCACTGAGTAATTTACACTATACCGCGCTCACCGCCGCGTTATCTCCACGGTATAAAATCTACTTAAAGCGTTACGCCACTTCCGTCCGTGGTGCGATCTTAATTTTTCATAAGCAGGAAACACGACAGTGGAATCCGATTTGTCTTAATGGAATTGTAGAATCGAGAGAAACCAGTTACGAAGGATGAAGTATTGCAAGATGAGGTACGATAACATCAATAACAAATAAGATACAAGCAATCTTATATAATTACATATCATCTTTAGCCGATGTGCGGAATAATTATGTGCGACAAAGAAAACACGAAAGTTCCCCTCAATAGAAAATGCTTGAGAACAAGCAACTCGATTTCAAGCTTGTCCAGTTCATTCATTTTCAAGCTTTTACTTTCAATATCATTCGCGTTAAATCGTAACTACAAGGAAAAAACAACTTAACGAAAGAGGTATCTTCCGAAAACCGTAAATCCGAGAGATACGATGTCGGTTTCTTTGACCTGCTATCGGACCAGGAATGATGGACGGCCAGAGATATCAACTGACCAAGGTAATACCTCAAAACTACAACAACAGTGTACCCTTTAATGGAGTCGATAAGACGGCCGGGACCTCGATTATTGGTAGCTATTACTTAGTGACAGATAAAGCGAGACCCGGATGGATATTAGTAGCAGATCAGTGACAAACGATTTATCGATATATCCTTCCTGCTAAGAATAGTTCTGACCTACCTTTCTCTTAACTGGCTGTTGCTATATCACAGTTCCTTTGACTAGTCGACAAACTGGCTGATACCTTCGAGACTAATAGTGCTTTCCAAATGAATTTTTCTCTGTTCTGAAGAAGTTCCTAAATGCCACAGCCATTTGATCTAAGAAGGGTTACCTTTTTAAATATGTGATAATTTTATAAAGTGCTGATAAATCACCGAAACTGTTTTCGTTGTTTGCTCCATCTTAGTTATTAGAAAAATTCAATTATTATTATAAAACGTTTTCAATACGTGAGGAAATTCTGATGTTCGATGTTTGTCTTCGGTCGGCGATAATGGCATCGTTAAGATACTCGAGGAACCGAAGAGCGACGCGGAGAGGTAGGGTCGTTTTAAAATTACGAGGTGTGATTAAGCGCGAGCAGGTAGATTCGCATGAAAACAAACGGTCCTTAACGCCGGCAATAATTTTCCCCGTTGCGATTGGTCGCCAAAAATGATATTAAAAAATTAGCCGTAAGATTGCCACGTTTGTCATCGGGGCCAGTAAGCCGCAAAGGGTCACGAATTAAGTCTCGTTTTCACTTTTGAACACGCGAAGCCGAAGTCGAAGGTAAGAACGACACTCCGATTGAGGGACAAAGAAGAGGCTAAAGGGAACACGAGACAAGAAAGAAAAGGAGACCACCGTTTCGCGGCACCGGACTGTATTTTATCCTGATGTTCGAACGTTGCGTTTGCTACATGCCCTATAATGAGGAAACTCGGATACGATGAAGTAATATAGGTTCTTTTTTAGTTACGTCGGACTGAAATATTGTCGCATTTAGTTCACCTTGTTGTATTTCGTTAGTATCGCCTTGCACGAGGCCCGACAAATATCTTCAATAACTAACCGAGGGAGAATAAGTTCTCCAGTTTTCTTTCGTATATGTATTATTAGATATAAATCTACTTGACACTTGTTAGGAGGGAAATATTGAAGCTATATAGAACATTATACGTGTTGAAGTTTGCATAATGTTAACTACATATATTCGTATTAATTAAAATCTGAATCTTCATGGAATGATAAAAGAAGTCGGTAACATCAACAATGCAAGATTGAGAATTAGGAGACGAAAGGAAGAGAAACGAAAGGCAGAAATCTTGGAGATGGCAGAGTACTCGGTCGGAGGTGGTGCAGCATCAGGCTGAAGGTGTTTGGACGGGGGAGAGGAAAGCGGATGGATCGGCAAAAAGGAACAGACGGGATCTTTATCGCCTTCGGCTCGTTCAATTCGCATAATAAACAATCCTCTCCGGGAGGAACGGGACGAGTAACCGGAACATATCTCGGTCCCTGCGAAACCGGCGACAAATAAACTATTATCGCCGGCGACAAGTTCTCTCACGCCTGTTTCATGGTGGTAGAATGGTTCGCAACAGAGTACGTATATAGGGTCGGTTGAACGAGTATGGAGTATCGTGGTCCCGCGATGGGACCTTCAAGGGCCTGCCCCACACACCGACAAGCGTGAATCAAACGTGAACCCGCCCAGGAATGCTTTACGGACATCGAAACATTGCAATGCTTTATGGTGGTCCGCAGTTGAACCTGATTTATATAAGTGCATTACTGCACCGGGGATGGCGAGAGGGGGACGGGAACGCCGGAGAAGACGATCTATTCGTATTCTATTGGTTTCCTGGACCTTCCAGGTTGCCGCTCGAGATTCGAGATATCTCTCAGGCCTGTGGTCATACATCAAGGTAACCTATGTATGTATGTCGATATTTATGATCATGCCCACTCTTCTGATAACTTTATCACCCACGCTAAACCCATTGTTTTATCATTATTGCAATTTTTATCAGGCGCTATTTCTATTAATAGAATAGGATATGATAAAGTTTGACATTGCATGTAAAAATTTTATATATTAAACGAACGTGTTGTTATATAATCACAGCAAATAGTCACCAGCAATCTCGATTTTATTGCACATATTACGTTTAAGAATCAGCCATTTAACCGTGGTTTTATTGAAGAATATTACGAGTCGCCCCGTTCGAGAGGTCATTGCCAATTCCAACGACCTTCCGATTCTTAGCTCGGAGTTTACGTACATACATGTAAACTCTGGATGACTCGCACACTGGGATCCTCGGTATCAGACGTATTATCGCGTACGACATTACCCAGGCTTTGACTAATGTCCTCGAACGAATGCCTACGCTTCGCCGATTTATAATGGCGGTCAACGAGATGTGGACAAACATCGGGTACCAATATATTTCAGATTATGGCTAAGTCCAGAGCTCGGCCAAGAACTCCCTCTTCTACCCGGTACACTTCTCCTCGACTGTGTAGGGTGCGGAACCTGGTACCGGACCAACATCAGAAATGCATCTACAGTTCTCCCTCATGAGATCTTTTATGATAATGCCCATCGACAGTACTAGTCACGTATGTGGATCTAGTACTTTTTCGTATTCGCCTTTCACTTTTCAGTTACTTATTTCTGAATGAATATTCAGCAGCGTATGACGCTCGTTACATGTAAAATTTACTTTACTTCGTTAATTGATTCCAGCAGAGTGCGGCAGATTATTTATTTCTTATATTGCAATCACTAAATTTGGTACGTTACTATGGAAGAATAGTATGATCATTTAATCGAAGAAATCCTGGTTCCAACGAACGTTTACTCGGGGCAATTTTAAGCAAGAAGTGGGGCAAAGTTCGTACGAAGATGTGGAGTATCGGGCTCAGTTCTCGAAGCGTCTCCGGTCGTCCTGTGAATTCGTAAAACGAGGATTCGTAAAACGAGGATTCGTGGTATCCACGAGACGTTCGGCTAAACGGGGAGGTGGAGGAAGAAAAGGCCAAGGGAGGAGGACGCGACGATGCGGTGTGTAGGAAGGAGGATAGCGGAAAAGAAGCAAAAGAGTCGAAGGTGGAGGAAGAGAAGGCATGTGTCCCAAACGACGTATGCACGCCGAGACACGTAAACGATATATCAGGGGGTTAGCCACTGGGGACGGACGGCCCGGGCCATCTTTCTTCTACTTATACGTGTGATATTCACATGCGCAAACGTGATACACTCTATAGAGAGATCCACCGGCAAATATCCACGACTGCCGCTCACGGCAGCACCGAGTGCTCTCGTGAGCTGTAAATGTATTAAGGTTTGACGACCGTGGAGGGACCCTTTGACTCGGGGGGTGCACAGGGGTTGTCGGATCTTGTGCCTTACCCATACTGTACGTGCTGCATGCTCGGAACTCTCCTTGCTCTACCGTCTGGACAGAAGAACAAGATCGCTTCACTTACGAAATATGTTCAAGAAGATGTACGTCCCAGCGAATTTATGTAACAGTGTTTGCGTTAGGTATTTCTTGTCCGGGTACTTAAAACGTTAACATCATCCGCTTTCGCCAATGGCTCGTGCTATGAGAATACAATTTCGTATACAATGATGTCTTTTCTTATAAAAAGGAAGCTGAGACAAAATTATGTAATCAATAGTGTACCATATACAGATTTAATGATTGTAGAATTTTTATTACAAAGTACGGTAGTACTCAACATTAGGAATATCAGTTTAATGATAACTGATTAGACGTCGGACGGAGATTTATCGGGCGCGTACATTTTTTAATTCCGTGCAACGTCGAACAGGTCGGTGAAATAGAAATACATAGAGTTAAGCATCGGGACGTCGTCGTTGAAAGTGCTGGTACGTCGGCTCGTTTGTATGCGCGTGCATTATTACGTCCTTATATTATATCGCAAAGGTACAAATGTCCGTACGTATGTAAAATTCCTAGCTCCGGCCGCGTAGAGCCATAATAATATCTGTGCTGATAAATGAGACACATAAACGTACACGTAGGGGATTCCCCTTACCCTTTGCACCCTTTTTCTGTTGCTGCTGCTGCTGCTGCGCTGCCGCCACCACCGCTGCCGTGCGACCACCACCCTCGCTGCTCGCGACACCTCCACCTCCACTCTTCTGTGTCTTGGCTTATTTCAGTTCCGCGGCGACGTATTACGAATTTTACATTTTACAAACGGTTTTGTTATTTTTCTCGACACGCCATTCTTTGAGTTTCACGATGAAGAATGACCATATCGATGTTATCATTAAAGTTTGGTAAACAGTTCCTATAAAAAATTAGCTTTACTGATCTACTCTTTTATTATTATAAAATCCATTAGTAAATTAAATTGTAATACTGTGATGGCAAAGTATTATAAACAGCCAGCTTTCCTTATAAAAGACAAATAACGGATATACATATAAACTTAGCTGATAAGTATTGAAGAAGCATGGGAATAGTATTTCGTGATCGGATCAGAGGAAAGCTTGTGAAGGCGCAGTGAGGAGAATTCTTGCTCGTATTAACATTCTCCTGCATTTGAGGAAGGGTAAATACGGTCGCGTTTCGTGATCAGGATTCGTACGCGACAATCCGGGAGCCGCCGCTCTGCCGCGCAAGGACAGATTTTCGGATTCGCCATTCCCGTTAATGCGATTCGCCGTTTCTAGCGTGGATTAAGGGGAGCTGTCGTAAATAACGAAACGTCAGTCGATGTATCACCGAGGAATTCGGATCCTATTATTATTCTGGCCGCGTCCCGATCTGGTACGGTGTCGGTCTTTCACACACGCTTCTCTCCGCGATGTAGCTTTTCATCGCGACGCTTCTCTCCGTGATCAACGACTGAAATCTTGGCGAACGAAAATCAGTCACAGAGATTCCGCGCTGTTTTACAATGCAACACGACGCGACGATGAACATTAATCTGGTGGAAATTTGGCAGACGCGTTTGTTATTTGAAATTCGATTTATCGCCCACTTTCAATAAAATATTCGTGAATATTTTGTAGAAGTTCGCGTTGTCACTCTCAACCAACTAATTTTATTTCGCCAGCTTGTGAATTCACAGGATCATTGATAAGTGTCACCGGTCCCGTCGACATCGTCGTTTCTTTCTGGTCGATGGTTTTCCTTCAGTATCGAGGAAGGCCTGGTGAGCCATGCATGCACTGTCAACCAGATCTTTGAAGTCGGCTGAAATACGAGTCGGTACCAAAGAGCATCGAAATCGTGAGAGGGGGTTGGCGTGGAAAGATGCTGCAAGAAAGAAGGGGCAAAGGGATTTCAGTCAAAATACACCGTCTTGGTGCGCCGCTGCCCGATAAATTATTATCTCCGAAAGATTAGTTCTGATGTCGCGACCCTCATAAATATCAGTATATTTTTGTCCGGTAAGCCGATTTCCTTTCTGCCGATGCCTTCGAAACGTAGAGCGGCTGCTGCCGAATCGCGCGAAATCCTTTTCTTCCATCTCCTTCTTTTCTCGCGGCCGATCCTCCCCGTGGACGAAGAGCCTTTATAGACCGGGAGATTAAACACGCTTTTCGTGTTCCTTTTTAATTTTGCCACTTGTATTCGTGCGGGCTATTTTCAGTAAGGTAAGGCCTCATGTGTCAACGAATCGTAGCCCTGAGGTAATCGTCCGAGACCAAACTGCTTTTCGATTCGCATCACGTTTCGACATTCCACTTATTCTTGTTTGCTTTTTTATCTATTTCCTATATAACGTTTAAACAGACGATTCTTTAAATATTAATCGAATTCGACGCTATTTCAAAACCACAGTAAAATCATATATGTATGTATTTTCTTGATGCAAAGGAACTTCGTAGCATTTAAACGCTATAAACTTTGCTTCCCACAATACTCACTATCCAGGAAGAGATAGTCCTTTTGAATAACCCATGAATCCTCGATAAAGCGAACGAAAAAGTCAGCGCGGAACGCAGCTATGTGGAGGGAGTTGAATTCGAAACTGTATAGCGAAGAGAGTAGCATAGTAGAGGAATTGACTTCGCGATCGCGAGGAAACCGGCGACAAAAATTGTCGGCGCGGCTCTTTCCCCCGTGGATTTTTCGTGTCATCTCGAATTGGTATGCGGCATAGCCTTCCAACAATACGACAATTTATATGGATTTGGAAGAGTCTTCAGCATCTCTTCGGATCTGGTACCTCGAGTTTTACCTTCCGCTGTATTCAATGGATCTCCTCACCCTTCTCTCTTCTCTGTCTCTCTTTCTGTCCGCTGTTCTCTTTAACCCTCTATTTTTTTCTTCTTTCCTTCCCGCCTAACGGTCGGCTCGCTCTCTTCCTCGCACCACTCAGATCGCTCTGCTGGGCATCAGCGAGGTTTTATCTCGCATTCAGAGACTGCATCGTCCCTCATGGATGGATCGGCAATCCTCTTTAACTCTCCGCTTCCCAACGTCCCTCCTCCGCCGCTCAACGTCGCGTCTTCCTTCTCTCTCTACTTACCCCCTTAGTGTGTGCACTTCTCCATCTCTGTACTCCCGCCGTTCTTTTTCCTCCGAGTCTATCCAACCACTCGATGCGAGATTATACCGCGGCTGGATACTCGCGAAAAATTCGCGGATTCAATCTGTGTCTCGAGCGAGCGCGCGCGCGCGCGCCCACGCACACATATGCCACGCACGGCACCCATACCCGAGATCCTTCCTGAATTTTTTCGTCCGTTTACTACTGCCACCGGCCTCCGATCTTATTAGACGTCTGGAAAGTACGCCCGTTCCGGTTTGGCGGCTGTTCGTAAATGATCTCAGCATAGATACACATTTCCCCGTTTTGAGAAAATTCTGATTTCAGCAGTTTGACAAAATTCAGGCAAAAATTTGACCCATTATT
Source organism: Ceratina calcarata (assembly GCF_001652005.2). Classification (NCBI taxonomy): domain Eukaryota; kingdom Metazoa; phylum Arthropoda; class Insecta; order Hymenoptera; family Apidae; genus Ceratina; species Ceratina calcarata. The sequence goes on along the minus strand of NW_017135985.1, from coordinate 85,300 downwards.
TAAAATGTACCATGTTGTAAATATATTTTCGCACGCTGAGAAACCAGTTGCAAGATTATATTGAAAATGGGAATTAAGGTATATCAAAAGAATTTTCATATTATTAAAATTATGCTTTGACTGAAAATCATGCTGTGAGTTTATCTGAGTTGAGAGTCACTGAGAGCTTATCGCGGCTTTGGGTACTCATCAAAAGATGGCGATGCCTGTACTATCAACTACCGCAGATGTGTATTTGCATTTCAACTTCGCAAGCTGTAAGGACATATTAATTGTTCATCGTTTTTTACTAAATTAAAATTAAACTCTATAATTATGCTTTCTCGTGAAGTTTATTCGTTGGACATTAATTAACATGAAACACTTAATAGAACGCATTTCTCTACTTTATGACATTTTGTAAATAAATACGCAGTCACAATAAAATTAATTAAAGGAATCGCAAGTTGTAAATAAATTGGGAGTCTGCGAATTGTGAAACTTCACTTCAAATATTATGCATCGAATGTAATATTTTGCAGATTAGGAGGACAATGTTCATTTTATTAGTTTAAAAAGAGGATCGTTGTTTTATTTAAATAACTGTATGGTTACATGAATATATTGTATGAAGTATAAATAATACCGTCTCTTAAGGAGCGAAAATTACGCAAAGATGGAAACAGAAACTTTTACATGAAGAAGTACGTATTCCTATACATCTCACTTCGATACATTAGTACAAACATGATGTCATATTACCACTTGATAACTATCTATGAAGCAAACGTTTTGTTCTGAAAACATTGTTTGCAGCCTATGAAATAGACTTTAAGTACTCGTTTCTACCGATGCATTATAATGTATTTTTTCGGATATTCATTGATGTTGGAAATATTTTTTAGACACAGCCAGGTTTAATGTATAGACATAAGAGAATAGATCAATGTATTTCTGTTGATCCCATAATCAAAAAGAGAAAACACGTTCTGGAGAAGTTTCTCTCTCACGTCTACGTCCGACAGCAAAAAAACGAAACTCTCCCATTTATTTTATTTCTCGCCTAATCTCTAGTTTCCCATTTGATGCACTCTATGCTCACATATCTATGGTTTTAATGGTAATGGTGGATCGACGCGTTAAGTAAGGAAAAGGCGATCGTAATTTGTCGCTAGCTCATAAATAATCGACGCTAAACACAACAATGGCAATTTTAAGCCGTTTAAAAAAACAAAGGGCAATTTCGAAGCTATATTCCTTTACGTTACACGCATGTTGGAGCTACTATATCAGTAGGCAAGCCGAAGACGAAGCGGTGCGCGGTGGGGCGAGTTTACGATGTAACAGCACAGGCCGGCTGATCTGCGAACGAGATTGGGCCTGTAATTCAGTAGACCGATATTTACGATATTTATTGGCCGGGCGAAACAATGGATCGATATTGTTTTTCGATTGGCCGTTCTTTGTGTTCGTACACGCTGCGCGGTTACACAGCGGCTGGCGGTTTATTGTGCGGCATGCGCACGGCACGCAGAGTGTTCTTGTATGGAAAACACAGACATGGACCGTCTGTGTAGAGCAAGCCCTCGGCAAAGCGACCGGAATCTTTATACGAACGGACATAAATAATATTTAATATGACAGGGAGAAGCGGCGCCGCTTTGTGCGATATATTTGGCATAGAAATGTCACCGATCGCGTATCTTACTTTCAAATAAGATCGCGTTCTTACTTTATCTCTACGCAGCAGCGGATTGTGTGCCGAGGACTCGCGAACGCGCCATCCGTATCGACGAGCATCTTTTTCTTCTTCCACGCGATTTTAAAAATGAGAATAGAAGCAGACACTAAATGAATTCTAATATTCTATAACCGTAACAATTCCTGTCTGCTTTTTCTAAGAAATACGTTCCATAGTTGCTTCTCATTTTTCATACATATCATCATTATCATCATAGTATTTTCGACAGAGTTTATGTATCGACGAATTCTATCTTACTATACTCATTTGTATTTCTTACTTTTGTTCTAGTAGTTAGAACTAGTAACAGTCTTTCATGACTTTGATTCAGTACAACGCAGCTTAAAGTAAATACAGTATAGGCGGACGGAAAAGGAAAACGACAAAGCGGTTGGCGAACGATCTGGCGTTGTTCGTCGAATCTCCGATCGGTTCAAGATCGTAGCCCCATAGTTTGCAGCGGGAACAAAAGACGTATCGTCCATTTGAATATCAAATTTGATACCGCGGCATAGCTCTTTCGCGTATCGCGTTATCCATAATCGTATTCAAATGAAGATCACATAAGGTATGCTCCGTTTTAACGGTGGTTAAGTTCATGAGGCGTCCCTCTTTCTCTAGCGCGGCTCGTGCACCCCTCGCGCCGCAACATGTGCTCGGTCGTCCATTGGTCGCGGAAGGGTAGCTGCGTTCGGTGACGAACAATAACGATAAACCGTATAATGGTTGAAGTGCGATAAATGTATGTACGTAGGCAGCTCTAGGAGCGAGCTTCCTGGGAAGTCGGAGCGCCGACGTAGAATATTATAGAGGGGATAGTGAGAGAAAGACAGAAGGGAACGAGAAACGACGGAAGGAGGAGATCGAAGCTGGGATTCACATATGCATACAATTGATACAGATATACCATCGTCTTTATATACGTGTCGCGTTATTCTTGCTGCTGCGCCGTATAACGTACCAGCATAACACGGCCAGGAGCCGGACCGAGCGGAGAACTTCTCGTAGTAAGCAACAATACGATAACGCTGCTCTCATAGATTCGATGTTAGCCGGCCGAACGAACCAGACTACCGGGTACCCGCGCGACCGTCCTCCGCCGCCTTATTGCGCTGACTATTCGCGACAGGACAGGTTCGCGTACATCTGTTCTTGTCATAACGAGTGATTTAGGGCTGGTCGCGGGCATTGATCTACGCCGCGCGACGGCGTATCGACCATACCAGCCGGATCTCGATGGAAAAAGACGGGAGGCGGTGTCCCAATGAGAAACGATACAATGTTTGTTACTATTATTAATCAGTATTCGTTCTACATTTTTAACTTCAGTTATTTTTTGGATATATTTACGTAGGTTAAGAAAAAAATTACTACACAAAATTGTTTATAAGAGTTTACGTATAATTTTACGTATTTCTATTATATTAAGTTAAAGCGATAAAGAACGAAATTTTAAACATTAGGTGAACAATATTAATTGCTAATTGTTTCACCATATTTCGAAAATGTTTTTCATCGTAATCTATGTTGAGAAAGAATATAAACTCATGTACAACGCATGGAATAACCAATTCTGTGTGATTTGTAACTATTGCTGGATCTGTTCGTGATAATAAAGTGGCAATGAGGCTTGTTACCGAGGATAATTAAATGAGAATCGTCATGATGTCTGTGCATAAGTGTTAACGTTGTTGGCACGCAGTTTTGTGAATCGTCTATTCAGAAGCAAGTAACACATACATACTTTGATCTTCCATGTTCATTACATGCATTACATGAAATGTTTTATTATCTACGGAAATTACAATTGAAAACAAAAATTATCATTGGATATTTGTAAGTCATACACCTGTTCTAATCATTGATTTTAATTTATACAATATAATTTACATGCTGCATATTATACTTGTATATTTATATGAAGATGCACTTAATATAAGTTATGAAAATATTGAAATTTGCAAGAAACAGGTAAGAACTAAGATAGAATATCAAGCAAATTTTATTTAATTTAGATGTGTACAAGTTTTAATCTCAGCATTTTTAATGCTTCGTGAGGATGTCTGTTATTAATAAAAAATTAACTACAATTCTGTAATTTCTTTTCACGTCCGTAATATTTTCATAGCACATTATTTATTTTTTGGTGTGTTATTTACGTTTCGTTGGTAATGTTAAATTGGATCCAGTATAAAATTTATCTGACGCAAATATAAAACTTAATCCTCGGCCTCGTAAACATGAAAAATTTCTATAAATCAAGAGAGCTTCTTTTAATAAAGCGCAAATTAACAGAACCGAACCGGTGTTTTCGTAATGTTATATTTTCCTGCCTTGGTTGTAAACGCTGTGTAACATGAGTCCCTTTAACTCAACCCCTAAGAAGTACGCAGTAATTTATGCTTGCGTTGCAATTTAATTAATTCCACTGCACACATGAGAAATGAAATTAATTAGTGGAAAGAAGTGATAAGTAACACAGACAGCAACATTTTCCTATAATGCTGTACTTGTTAACTCTTTCAACTTGATAACTTGAAATAAGCACTTGCATAAAAATACAGTACTAATTATGTGATATTAAATGATAAGAAATTAACACGTTCTGTTGTAGTTTTAACCAAAGCTTGGAAGAGATCGAATGCTTCTCGATCGAACAGTAATGTACATCAAAGAACAAGCGCAGAAGCTAACAATAAGTAGATCCAGATGTAAACGAGATGCTTATATTGTTGCAGATCCATTGTTAGACTCGAGTGAGATGAGAGGTAGGCTTGGCCACATTGGTACCGCCTACTATATAGAATAATCTCGACAAGAAAGGACTTGACCAATCTCGTCCTGCCCCACCAGGTAGCGATCTTATACTCTTGGACACGTGGACTCTAAAGTGAGCCGTCGCGGCTAGTTCTTTTCTATACGAGAGGTACACGCTTTAATCGTTTCATCTGTTTTACGCTCTTCCACACTTTTAACTTGACTGTGTTCTCAAGATTCTCGAGACAATAATGATTTGTTTTGTTCTTTAAGTAACTCTAATAAAGATTTAATAAAAACAAGACATTAATATTCTTGTACAAATGGTTGTTCAATAAAACTTTGAATGAGAACACTACTGTGTCGAATTTCTCATAAACGCAACGGAACGTATTCTTCGAGTAGGTAAACGTAAATATACGCCACCTGAGTTATTCGTCTGTAACGAATAGCTGGCATTAGTTAACAGGATATCAAAAGGATACCTTGAGCCAGGCCACCAAGGCATCAAGACCCCACCCATTCGATGGCCGGTGTAACATCAGGAACGAAACCCTACCGAACACAATGCCTCGAACCTGAGACTCTATCGCGATATCATCCGGTTATAAATTGGAACACAGCTTCGCCCTGGCATTATGATGTCTCTAATATGTCTTTTTCCTCTGACCGCAGATCGGCCGATCTCCGAGTCGATCACCAGCCGTAATTCGGTTCCTCTAGTATTTCGCATGCCCATAGAATTATCTGCAATTTCCTTGTTACGAAATCGATCATATATTATAAAATCACACTATGCCTTAAAACTGATAAGAATAAATAATGAAATCCAAGGAGATTTTGACTGCAATCGCTAACTATTAAATAATTAGGATTCAGAAGAGAAGACTAGCTTTGTTATATTTTTGTTATTAGAAAATGGAAAACAGTTTGGGAGCATAATTCGAAAGACGAATGCTCTGTGTTCGTCAGAGTCAGCAAATTGAACGGAGGAGAGGAATAGGAAGAAGGTGAGGTTTGAAGATCTGATGTTGCACGCGTGGCTCGTGGTCGAACACTTTTTGCAGACCGGAGAATATTTATGGACAATCCAAAGTGGCCTGGAGTTGCAAGATCCTCGACCTCTTCCGCCGACCAGGAATTATTCAAAATCCTTGCTCGTGCGACTGCTCGAGATAAATAACGTTCACCTCCTGCCTTCACCTCTTCGCCCCTTATTCAAACTCGCTTCCACCTCTATCGGATGTTTCGTGTGGGTGAGCTCTCGGGGCTCTCCGTTGTTGGATGTTTAACATAACACGGGCAATCATTTATGCGTGGCGAGCTGGACAGCGACCCCATAATTTAGACCAGTGGGCAGAACTAGCTTGCAACACTACCCTGCGATTGGTCCCATACGGGGTGTACCTCGTAACCTTGTACTTGAACGCTTCTTGGAATACAATTTTCTATATTCTTTTCCACTCAGCTATCTTCTCCTGCACAGCTTTATTTCTATCCTTACGTATGGATACAGACGTAACTAAGGTCCTCAGTTAATGGAATATTGAATTTTATATCGTGGAAAGAACACAGTGACTTATTAC